>NC_040904.2:59071759-59375511 GCF_004126475.2 Phyllostomus discolor
CTGCACGAAGTCACTCTACCAAAAAAGCCTTTAAATTATGGATTGCAAATCTGTTCCTAAAATATAGGTATTAATAGGCTGGAATTCCTAAATCTTGCTGATTAAGGTTAACTTTAGTAAAATTTTTAGCTGTTTAAATCCAAATAAAAAATTATCTCAATTACCCAACAAAACAAAACCTATATTTTGAGAACCCAACATTTATCTGGTCATCACAGGAAAATCCAAAAATAATTAATTTGAAAGTTCATCAGGACAGATCTGGAGAAAACTAAGATGGTGGACTAGGTAAACAAGGCTTGCCTCCTTGCACAACCACAACAAAATTACAACTAAACTACAGAATAACCATTATTCAGAACCACCAGAAATCAAGCTGAATGATCCTGCAACTATGGAATTAAAGAAGAAATCACATCAAGACTAGTAGGAGGGGTGGAGACACAGAACAGGCTAGTACCACACCCATGTGTGTCAGATAAAAATTGGGACGGATATGTTGGACCAAGGGGTTCCAGCCCCACAAAGGATCCCCCAGCCCAGGGTTTCAGTGCCAGGAAGATAAATCCCCATAACTTCTGGATATAAAAAACAGTGGGGATTGAGGCTGTGGAAGAAACTTCTGGATTCCCAGGCAGGTCCTCTTAGAAGGCCACACATGGACTTACTCAGACTCACGAGCTCCATCATTGGGGCAGCAGCTTGTAAGGCACCAAAGGCATACAGAGAGACCTGAAGTGTCTGCATCAGGGTAAGAGCTGGGACAGTTATCTCCCAGATAGAACTGTTGGCAGAGATCGTTGTTCCTCTTCTGAGCCCTCCCTGAACAGAGTGGGCAGGCAGGCACCATATCTGAAACTCAATCAACCTGGTTCACACTGTTTGCTCTCCCATGGTGATTCCATGAGGCTCCACCTCATGGAAAATTTGGGACCCAAATTTTGGGCCCACCCAAGCTGTTTCTAGTGGCTTTTCCACATAAATGACTTGTCTTAGCTCATGCTTCAGATTTTTCTAAATTCTCTCAAACAAACAGGATCTGGCCTCAGCAAGCCCTGTACCGCTTGCTAAGTGCCCCAGGCCTGGCACTAGCAGCAGCTGGCCCTGGTTCACAGCTTGGCCTCGCTTAGGCACCTCCAAGCCCAGCACAAGTAGCAGCCACCTGCACATTGCTTTGTAGCTTATGCCAGGTGGCCTCAGACAGAACACAGGCAGTGGCTGACCTTGGTCTGCACCTCCTGGAAAGCCCAAGAGCCTGCCAATCCAGTGGACAGTTTCAGACCACACTGGAGTACCACCACCCAACCACCTCCACAAGCAACACACTTAAGGGGCAGACTCAGCAGGCACCAGAGCCCTGCTGAAGTAAGTCTTGCTCTGTGGAGTAGGCCCCTATACAGCTCGTCCTCCACAGTGGTCAGAGATTGATGGTCAAAGGTCACAGCCAGTCCCTGAAGGTGACTTGCCTGGGTAAATCCCTCCCATTGGCCTGCCAACAGCAAGCAAGGCTCAACTACAAGAGGAAGGTGTACACAGACCACACGGTGGGTGCACCTCAAGTACCCAGCTTGAGTGATAAGGGATGCTTTGCCACTGGGCCATACCAGACACTTACCACATTAGACAACACTACCACCAGGAAGTTGCAGCAGCTCTACCTAGTACATAGAAACAAACACAGGGAGGTCTGTCAAAATAAGGAGACAAAGAAACATGGCCTAAATGAAAGAAAAGAACAAAACTCAAAGGAAGAACTAAACAAATGGAAGCAAGCAATCTACTAGATGCAAAGTTCAAAACACTGGTTATAAGGATGCTCAATGAACTTAGGGGAAGAGCAGAACTCAGAGAGAACTTCAACAGCATAAAAAAGGACACAGAAACCATAAAAAAGAACCAGTCAGAAATGAAGGATATGCTAAATGAAATGAAAAACAATTTACAGGGAATCAATAGTAGAGTGGATGAAGCCAAGAATCAAATCAGCAATTTGGAATATAAGAAAGCAAAAAACACCCTATAGGAAGAGCAAGAAGAAAAAAAGAATCCAAAGAAATGAGGAGAGTGTAGGAAGCCTCTGGGACAACTACAAGTGTATCAACATTTGCATCATGAAGGTGCCAGAAGGAAAAGAGATGGCAACAAACTGGAAACCTATCTGAAAAAATAATAACAGAAAACTTCCCCAACTTGGTGAAGGAAATAGACATACAAATCTAAGAAGTGCAGAGAATCCCAAACAAGCAACACATCATAATTAAAATGCCAAAAGTTAAAGAGAAAGAGAGAATCTTAAAAGCAGCAGGAGAAAAGCAGTTAGTTGCCTAGAAGGAAGTTCCCATAAGACTGTCAGCTAATTCCTAAAAAAAAAACTTTGCTGGCTATAAGACATTGGCAAGAAATATTCAGTGATGAAAAGCACAGATCTACAACCAAGACTATTCTATCCAGCAAACCTATTATTTAGAATCTAAGGACAGATAAAGAGCTTCCTAGAAAAGATAAAGCTAAAGGAGTTCATGATCACCAAACTATTATTATATGAAATGTCAAAGGGACTTATTTAAGAAAAAGATAAAAAATATGATCAATAAAATGGCAATAATATATATCTATCAACAATTGAATCTAAAAAAACAAATTAAGCAAACAAGCAGAACAGAAACAGAATCATAGATACAGAGAATGTTTTGATGATTGCCAGATGGGAAGGGGGACGGAGGGATAGGTGAAAAAGATGAGGGGATTAAGAAGTACATTTTGGTAGTTACAACATAGTCAAGAGGATGTAAAGTATAGCATAGGGAATAGAGTAGCCAAAGAACATATGTGCATGACCCATGGACATAGACAACAGTGTGGGAATTTCCTGAGGGAGTAGGACTGGGTGAAGAGGGAGCAAAGGGGGAAAATTTGAGACAACTGTAGTGGCACAATCAATAAAATATAATTTTAAAAAAGGAAGTCCATCAGAAGCAAAAATGAAAGCAACCAGAAGCATATGGGGTAGGAAAAAGTAGGTTTACAACTGTGAATACGGAAAACACAAGTTTACATTTATTATTATTTATTATTATATCATTTATCCGTATAACAACTATAAACTTACTTTTGCCCACCACTGCATATTTAAGTTATGCCAATCAGAAGTGAGGAAGTATTTCAAGGCTCAAAAACCATATTGATCTGTGTGGAATAATAAAAAAGTCACTCATTCTCACCTTACCTTAAAAATATACTTAAAATATATATGTGGAAAAAATCTTAAATATCCCTTAAAAAGTTTAAGTATAGGACTGAGTAAACTTCTACTTCCATGTAAACACTTCTTCAATTCATAAACAATTACAACACTGGGTATTCATGGTTCTGAGAATTATATGTTACTATAATTTCGCTATGTGCAAAACAGTGATGCTTCATTCCACACATCTTCTGAAAACATGTTGCCTTACTAAGAAATTTTTTCAAACATCTTCAGTAATCATTTCAAGGAATACTGTATGTATACAGGAATATGTATACCTGTATGACAAAAATACCTGCAGACACAGAGGCTATTTACTGGTTCATAATAGGCATATTCACACACTGAACATGCATTGAAGATTTCAGCTTCATCATTTTTGTGCACAAAACGGAGCTAACAACATCTCTTGCACAGGGACTTTAGAAGGATTACATGAGACCATCTAGATAGTACCTATTCCTGACTGTGCCTGATACTAATTAGCTCTTAAAATAAGTGTCTCTTCTTCTTTAATCAGAACTTATTTTTCTCTCTAATTGTAGGTGAAATATTTTGTACTCTGTAAAAAGAAATTTCAGGCAGGTGGAGCTTTTTCAGGAGTTTAGGACATTCCAAAAAATCATTAAATGTTTGTCAGATGACCCCTCCTGGTAATGAGAAATAAATGGTAGGACCTATTCTAGGAGCTGCTTAGGGATTACTGGGGGTGAAGTAGCATGTCCTTTGACGACAGATTTTTCAAGCACTTGGAGCTTCCTTTGCTTTATTTCACTCCCACCCAAACTCCTTCTCTGTCTGGCCATAGGTTAGAAGTCTCTCAGGCTCCTTCTAACATTCATGTGTCTTCTACTTTTTCTCTTCTTAGATATCCTTATTCAAAAATCCAATACCTCACCCTGGCTAAGTGGCTCAGTTGGTTGGAGCATCGTCTCATATACCAAAAGGTTGTGGGTTCAATTCCTGGTCAAGGCACTTACCTAGGTTGTGGATTCCATCCCCACTTGGGGCGTGTACAGGAGGAAACTGACCCATGTTTCTCTCTTTCTCTCCCCCTTCCTCTCTCTCTAAAATCAATAAACATATTCTCAGGTGAGGATGTAAAAAATTATGCCACAATAAAGTTGATTTTAAAGAAAAGATAACTGCCAAAGAGATTCTCTTAATTTTTAGTCTTATAACTAGCTAATTTAAATGATTTAACCCACCAACTAAAAGATCATAAATATGGTAACTAACATTTGAAAGGTGAAGTATATTTGAAAAGTTGAGAGTTCGTGTCCCTAGACAACTTTATCCTTCTTTTTCGGCCACTATCATGTCGTTATTATATAGAACCAATAATAAAAGATTGAAAGATCAAGCAATTCCTTTGTCTTTTCAAGATTTTTAACTAATTACAAAAGGTTATCCCATGTCTGGATCAGTAACCCTGCCTCTCTGATTTTTGAAATCTTCATTTTACTGACAAATCACTACGTAAACCTCTAGTCACCCAAATTAAGCAGAAATTTTATCTTCCATGTTCTGCTCCCACTAGAAACCTCTTCTCATTTAATTATTTACTAATTAATTCCACATTCCTTCCCCATTTCCAAAGGAGCTCAAGCAACTTCATCAGTTAAGTCAGGCAAGGGTAATAATGGGTAAAAAGTTAAAGAAAGCACTAGTTAAACACAGGGTGGACAGCCTAAATAACAACAGCTGCAAATTTTGCTCTAAACTTCTAAGTGGCCCTCCAAATGGGGAAACGTGTTGATATACAACTCAAAATGTCTATGAGATAAAGAAAAAATTAAATATTAAGGAGATGCAATCTTTCTGATACCAAAAATTCCCCATGGATACTTCCAAAAAGGATATTATGTGACATAGCAAATATCTTCAACAGCACATAGGAAAAACCACAGCAGTAAGTTTTCCATGGCAACCTTAAAATCACAGAAAAAGTCAAAAATATAATGCCACTCTAGGGAGCAGAACACAGTGGCTGGGGAAAAAGGTGGCAGGGGAGAGTTATTTTTCACTGTACACATATCCTTTTGCAGCTTTTGAGTAGTGCACAACCTACACACGTTACCAAGCAGTGGTTAGTGAATAGACTGGGGAGACAAGCTACCTGGTTCAATTCCTAGCTCCACAAAACACTAGCTGTATAATGTTGGACAAACTCTGTGCCTCACCTCGGAAGTACAGATTAGAGACTATCTGTCTCATGAGATTTATTATGTGTAAGAAGCTTAGCATCAGGTGTTAACTATTATTAGTGACAATGCCAAAGGGCAATTTTGTGAAGTTTGTACTATGATGGGGCAAAACAATGTTGCTCTACGAGTAAAGCTCAATGATGATCAGATTTTAGTCGAGCATATAAATTTAGAGTATGTAGCAGATGTGAAAATCAGCTGTCATGCAGGTGGTGTTTATGCAGCTAACAGACCTAATTTGTTTGAGTTTTATGTGTTTTAAAAGGTAATGTACTAGTAAACACTGTTGCAAGAAATTAAAGATCTGCATAAATGAGAAGACACCCCATGTTCATGGATCAGAAACCTTAAGTTGTCAATACTCCCCAAATTGGTACACAAATTCAATGCAGTCCCTATCAAAATTTCAGCTTCTTTTCCTGCAGAAATTAACAAACTGATCCTAAAATTCATATGGAAATGCAAAGGACCCAGAATAGCCAAAACAATCTTGGAAAAACAAAAAACAAAAATAAAGGACTCATGCTTCCCAATTCCAAACTTACTACAAAGTTGCAGAAATCAAGATATTGTGGAAGTAGCATTATAGCATTACATCTATTCCATAATAGAACTGTTATGTTTATAACAGAGTCCAGAAGTAGAACTGTTACGTTTATAGTCAAACAATTTTCAGCAAAGGTGCCAAAACAATTCAAAGGGCAAACAATAGTCTTTTCAACAAATGGTGTTAGAACTCAATATTCACATGCAAAAGCAGGAAGCTGGAGCTCTACTTCACATCATACACAAAAATCAACTCAAAATGCATTGTAGAGTTAAATTTAAAAGCTAAAACTATAAAACTCACAGAATAAAACATAAGAGGAAATCTTCAAGACCATAGTTTAGGCAATGGTTTCTTAGATCTGACACCAAAAGCATGAGCAACAAAAGAAATACAAATAAATCAGACAATGTAAAAATTTAAAATGCTGGTGCTAAAAAAAATATTGTCAAGAAAGAAAAAAGTCAACCCACAGAATGAGAGTATATACTTTCAAATCACATATATAAGCATGTCATATATATCTGATAAAAAGGATTTATATCCAGAATATATAAAGAATTCTTACAACCCAATAATAGAAAAAAACAATTTTTAAAAAATGAGTAAAGGCTTTGAATAGACATTTCTTCAAAGAAGATATTCAAATGGCTGATAAATAAGCACATGAAAAGGTGTCCAACATCACTTGTCATTAAGGAAATACAAATCAAAACCATAATAAAATATCACTCCAAACCCTTTAGGATGTCTGTTATAAAAAAAAAAAAAACAGCAAGTATTGGCTAAAAGGTAAGGAAATTGGAACCCTCATAAGAGTGGAAATGCAAAATGATGAACACCTTGAAAACCAGTCTGACAGTTCTTTAAATGTTAAGCATGGGTTAACCAATGACTTAGCAATTCCACTCTTTGGTATTTATCAGAAGGGAAAAAAGTAAATATCCATGCAAAACTTGGACACAAATGTTCACTGCACTATTATTCATGATAGCTAAAAAGTAAAAACTACCCAAATGTCCACTAACATGTTTATCTGTGAAATTAATAACCAAAATGTGGTATATCTGTATAGTGTAATGAAATGTTACTTGGCAATAAAAAGAAATGAAATACTGATACATGCCACAACATGAAGGAGCATAAAAACATTAGGTTAAGGAAAAAAAGACAATCACAAAAGACCATGTACAGGCAAATCTCCACAGACAAATCTCTAGAGACAGAAAGATTAGTAGTTGCTGAGAGCTGAGGGAAAGGACAGAATGAAGAGTGATTGCGAATGGGTATAGGTTTCTTTTGGGGTGATGAAAACGTTAGGTTTAGATTGTGGTGATACTTACACAACTCTGTGAATCAACTAAAGACCATTTAATTATGTACTTTAGGTAGATGAATTTTATGATATGTTAATTATATCTTAATAAATAATTATTAAGGCAATGTAACTGGTCACCAGGCCCCTGCAAGTTGTGAAGTTTGGGACTCCAGCTCTCAACTGAAGAATGAACTACTTTAGGCCTCCAAAGATAATATTTCTTGAAACTAAGCTTCTGATTAGAATTGGACAGGGTTGTATGCCCTGGGAACACGTATGGGTACAGATTTTGTGTTATTAATTAAGGGTAAAATTTTAAGTCATTAGTTAACTAGTTAGTTCCTGTGGCTGGCCAGATGTGTATATCTGTTTCATGAACTATCCATGGGAACTGTTTGTGTCTTCGGCCAGCAGGTTGCCCTCTGCTCTGGAATATATTTCCAGGTCAGTTGCTCCCACAATCAATTAGTGTGTGCGCTCAAGGGAAGGCAAACTGTTTTCAGCATTATCTTAAACAAAACATAATTAGGAAGGTAAGTATCATGCCAAAAAATTATGTAATACATTCCAAAGCCAATTTAAAATGCATTTTGGACCAACCATGCTGCATATACACATTTACCACAGGTTTAAAAGGTTAATGGTTATGCATACTCATGGAGAATACAGCTTTTCTTTTTTAACAAAAATTTTCCTTTTAGGATTCAGAAATTCAGGTAGTTCAAATTTCACAGGAAGAAATTAACAAATTAAAGTCTCAAATATTTGTCTGACTATAATATGTATGTCCATTCACTACCTTCAGAGTCTTAAAATCCAGAATGTTCAAACACCTCACTATTCAAAGTTGGTCCACAGCCTGGGCATCACCTGAGAGACCCACCACCAAAATCTGCACTTTAACAAAGTCCCCAGGCAATTTGTGTGCACATTAAATTTTCAGAGGCCTTGTTCTCACACCCAATGAAAGCTCAATGTAGAGCAGCTCAGGAAACTGGGCATTGGGTCACTATTGGTAATGTCGATTAAGACAACTTGATTCCTAGGTATGTCAATAAAGCAACTGGATGGGTGGTGTGCGATTCACTCAAAGAATATGAAATAAAGATGATGAATAAAAAAGGATATATTAGAAATATGGGAGAATATTTGGATTTTGGCTACTTGTATATAATGAGTAATTATTACTTGGGACTATGAAATCAAGACAATTTTCCTAATTTAGAGTAGGATGTTTTTATTTCTATTTCTGAACCCCAAACAATTCAGTTTTAATATGAATCTTTTGTAATATATTTTCATTAGTATACTGGTTCTCTTTTGCATTTACCTGATAGATATCCCATACCTGCCCAACTGGTAGTATTGGTAAATTTTATTTAAAATCCAAGTGAACATAGAGTTTAGCAACAATAACAACAAAAAGTCCTAGTGAAAACAATAAAATGTCTGGCTGTAAAACAGCTCACATGCCAACAATGCAGGTATCTGGGTAAGAATATATTACTGAACAGCCTGTAATTACAACTATTTCCTCCTGGTAGGGACTTCTGAACAATATGCTTTAACGTTATTTGAAATTATTTTGTGTTAGAAAGATGTAGATTGCAAGTTCCCAGACATCCATGATATTTTTTTGTCTGGTTATGGGTTGATGAAAGATAAAGATATTACATGATAATATAAAAATAGAACAAATCTTGTACCTAAGCGATTGCTTATTCACGTGCTCTAATAAGACCACTGTTCATGAATCAGTTCCCACAATTAATTGATGTTCTCCGACCTGATTCTTTGGAAAATAATGCCAGTGTTCTGTTCAATTATTAAGCATGTAACAGAATCACTACACTTTAATTTGGGGTGGCATTTCAATATGCACTTATTTATGATAGTCCAACCTATTTCGTAGCCAGCCTACTGAGTTAACAGTATTATAGGCACACTCCCCTCTCCTGAAAAAAAAATGTAAGAGTAGATTGTAGCAACCTCAAAATGTTGTAAAAGCTATAACCTTTCTGTTTCTGTAAATACACATGTCACAGGAAAGAAAGCTGTGTCTAAGGATTTTACTTAAACACTCTGGGGGTGGAAAAGAGAGGACCTTGTTCTAGTTTTCTCTACCTCTTAGTATTGCCTATTTGGTTCCTGCACCACACCCTGTGGAAGTCCAACACTTAGGCTCAAGCAGCAGGTGGGTATGGGTCATTGATGGCAGGAAGGTTACTAGGTTAAAGACGGAAACCTTACTCTTCCAGGGTCACCTACAGATATGGAAAAGAGCAATTCAGATCTGGAGGGACCACTCTCAGTCTTCCCTCTCCCCAGGTAGGTACCATTCAAGTATAGCCCTTATATTTCTTAAAGAGCTCCAGCTTTCCTAAGCCTACCAGGCTGAATAAGTGGAAAACCTTTCATTGTACCTTTGTCCCCAAATTCCCATTTCCTGCAAAGGTGGTTTATAATTCAAGTAACCAAGAGGTCTTGCCAAGTAAATCAGTGGTTTCCATGCTATAGTGGGGCTATGAGAAAAGGGAAGGAAGGATCAAGAGGGTCTTCTGGAGGGTGATATTTAAAATATGGATATTTGGGTTCTGCCCAAAATTCAGGAGGTATGAGCTTAGGACCAAATTATTTGCATTTTAGAAAGTGTCCCAGGCAATTCTGATGTAGGAGCCCCAGGCCTATACTTGAGTGATATAATTGGTTTGAGAATAGCAATACCATCTTTGTAAATAAATCACTTATTCTTAAGCATCTATTTCACGTTTTTAACTGATGTTGTTAACTTCCTCTTTGGAATCCATTTAGCATTTACTGAGCAACTGTTGTTTGCAGAGAACAGTACTACTGCTGCTTTCTTAGTGGAAAGGATGGGGAGAGGAGAAGGGTGTGATCACATTAGAGAGCTATTTCTCAACTTCCTAAAAAAATTGACAGATTCACCCTTCCATGATTTATGAAACAGGTTAACCTAAACATGTATGTTACCCAACCACAGTTACCATAATTTACTAACCTTTTTAGGGCACCAATGTACCAGAGATGTGATGGCCTTGCTAGTGCGAAGGTCAATTTTGTAAGTCAACCTGCCAAGGTTTAAATTCTACCTTCACCACTTACCCGAGATCTCTGACCACAGATAAGTAGATTTAACTTTTCTGGGCCTCAGTTTCTTCAATTGTAAAAATACGGATATAACACCTATTTCTACAAGTTTTTATGAAGGTTAAATGAAACATTTAAATAAGTTATGCAGAGGGTCTCAAGAATCTAAATAAAGTACTTCAAATTCATTCCATTTTTCTGTCAAAGCCACAAAACCAGTGTGAGAACAGTAAGGAAGACTTGCAGAGGCTAATTTGGAATTCTGCGTGAAAAAAAGTGGAATTAAACTATTACTCAGCTCAAGCAGTTCAGATGAATTATTATAACTACAGTCATCTGGGGGGGGTTGTTTATCCGTTTGTTTGTTTTCTACTGTTCCCTAGCCCTTGGCATCTTTGGGAGTTTGTCCTGCTGATGACACCCACCGTCCCAAAGTTCTCATCCAAATTCCCAGCTCCCGGGGGCACTGCGGGCGCGCGGTGCCAAACAAGTGTGCCACGAGAGCAAGACTGGTGGTTCCGGAGAGCCGGACCTGGAACCCAGCTAAAGGGACGCAGGAGCCGGGAAGGAGCCCGCGTCCCGCAGCCGCAGAGCCACCGCCCCCCGCGGGTTGGTGAGTAGGGCTGCAGTCAGCGGGCGCCGGGAGCGTGCGTGGCCACGTGACGGACGCTATAAGAGCTTTCCTGCCGGACGCTCGGCTCCTGCCGCGCCTACTAGCCGGCTGCGCTCCCTCCCAGCGCCCGGCGCCCGGCTTCTCTCAGCCCACAGCCTGCAGCTGCGGCGGCCACGGCCCGGCAGCACCATGGCAGGTACGCGCCGCACCACCCTCCGCCCAGCGGGTCCAGCCCCGCCGCCCCGGGACCTGCGGCTCTTCGCCCCGCACAGCCCCTCGCAGCCCCACCGCCTCCCCGCTCCTCCCCGCCCCTCCACCCAGGGGAGTTCCCGGCCGGAGGACGGGCCGCGAAGTTGTAGGCTGATTGCAGCCGGGCGTGGCGTTCCTGCGTCAGCCGCCCCTCCGCTGCTCCGCAGCCCCGGGGGCGCAGTGGTGCACCGGCGGCAGAGCCTGGGCCTCTGCCGGGGCCCAGGTTCCCTTTTCCGTCTCCTTGCCCTTCCTCCTGCTCTCACCGTGAAGGCCGGGAGGGTGGAGTAGCTGCGCGGGGCCGAGTGGGGGTGGGGAGCCGGTGCCCCGGGGCTCCAGTCCGGAGCTGGGGGTGCGGTGGCATCGAGGAGCCCCCCGCCGCCCGCAGGCTGGAACTCCCAGGGGCAGCCCAGCTCCTCCGCTGCCGCCCCCGGCTCTGCGGTCATGCCGAGACTATTTTTAGGCCTTTGGGGCCGGTTTCGGGGAGCTGGAGCCGGAGCCGGAGCTGGGCGATGGGAGGGCGCCGGCCCACTTGTTGCGAGGTGTCCGGGCCGCTAGGCGGATCTGCTCTGGACGGAGGCTCTGAGGTAACTGGTCTTTCGCATCGTGGGGAAACTGATAGCGGGGGATGTTACTTAGAGCAATGGAGCTGCAAAAAGACTGCAGATGTGACCTGTCTGTGGGAAAGTGGAAGTTCTACCGAAGTGTCTGGTCATTCCCGTACCTTATCGTGTTTGGTCGGTCTGGTGTTGCAGCCCAGGGTCTGAAGCATTTGTTCTGTCCTTGTTCTTCGTCTTGGAAATCATCTATACCCTTGCTTCCTGAAACCCTTGACTCCCCTATTAAAATTTTCTTCCTGATCCCCTGGAATCTGGACCAGGTTCAGTGAAATATCACCATTCATTATGCTCCACATCAAGTACCTTTGGGGCAGACTGAAACGTCTTTTGAGGAGTTAAAGGAACCAGTGCAGAGGGTGATGGGCTTGTCTAGAGACAGGTGTCCCTCCTGTGAGCTTTCCGGGACGGGAACTGGCTGGGAAGCCAGTGGTCCTCGGGGACGGGGAACACCAGTCTTTCTACTGCGTAGTAGCAGTGGGCTTGCCTGGCTGAGAGGCGGGCACTACGTGTGAAGATTGCCCTCCCTCGGGAGTGGGGGGCGGGTTGCCGACGCAGCTAACTACCTGCACTTCCCTCTCACTTCTCAACGTAATTCCCACAGCCTCCTGCCTCCACGTTGGAAAAGGGGCAAAGGGAGAATTAGGAAACCTAAGACAGAGAATGACTTTGTGACAAAATGTTCCAACTCCCTGTTTGGACGACAGTGCCCCTGAGTGACCCCTGCCAGAGCTTGATCCCAGGCATCCTGTACACTTGGATGCCCACCAAATTGCTCATGTTAAAATCCCCTCAGAAACAGAGTATGCCCCCGAATCCTCCCAGGGAAGGCCTGGGGAAATCCCAGTGGCTGGGCTGCTAGTCTAGGTGGATGGGGTTTGTTTAGTAGGAAGAATAATCCTTCTCTTGTCTTTGATCCCGGCTGTTAAGTGATTATAGGAAACAGTTGTGTGTGTGTTTGTGTGTAAGAGAAAAAGAACGAGAGGAATATGTTGAGGGGAGGGGCCAAGGTCCAGGGTAGAGGGTATCTCTTGTTTCTCCAAGGAAAATAAGGCACATGTGTTAGACCTTGTGACGTGATTCCATTTAACAGCGATTGGCCACTCTTTATAGAGAAGCATTTAGAAGAAAAGTACTCTCTGAGGAGGTTACATTTGAGCAAAGACACAGAAAGTGACACTTGAGGGGTGGTGGGGTAGCCTTTGCTCCAAGTTGAGGAAACAGTATAAAAAGCCCAAGGCCTGGCAGAAATGTAACCATCCAAATAAAGAATATGGCCTCTGCTTTCAGACACTCTCAATTGGGGTTATTTGTTGGATTTGTGCTTGGTTGAAAATATTGTCCATGGTACCTTAAAGGAGAAACAGAAATTGCACTTTTCTGTCTCTTCACTACTACCTGTTAATTGCCTCAGATTCACCCTCTGAGTGTTAAGCTAGTCTAAGAATTTAGCTTGTCTAGATTCTAAATTAGAGCGGATTGGGAGAGGAACTGATTTTTGACAAATTATTTGGTTACAAAGCATCCTAGAGTAGCTTTTTCTCCAGGGTGGACATTGTAATGAGTGTGTTTTTTTTTCCTTTGTATTAAGATCAGGCCTTTGTGACACTGACCACAAACGATTCCTACGCCAAAGGAGCCCTGGTCCTAGGCTCATCTCTGAAACAGCACAAGACCACCAGGAGGCTGGTGGTGCTCACCACCCCACAGGTCTCAGACTCTATGAGGTAAGGACTTTGCTGCCAGTCTGTCGTGGTGCTCTGACGTTCCTCTCCCATTTCTGGCATCCTTGGGCACTGAGGCCATACCTTTTTCAGGGCTTGAGCATCTGGGAGAAAGATGCGAGTTCCTGAGTAAAGGAGTCCAGAGTCTGAAACCTCTGTCTAGCTTTTGAGAGCCATTCTACCCAAACTCCCTTGCAGAGCTTGATCTGTGATATGGTAGTCTATCCCATGCTCTCATTGATTCTAAGAAGGAGAAGGACTCGCCCTTAGCAAGGTTTCCTTCTAGATGTTCCCTTTATGTGGTCACATGTTACCTACACTCCTTTCCCAAAGTGCAGCAAGGGCTACTTGATTTCCTGTCTCAAACCAGGGAAACCTCAGGTGACTTTGAAAGCAAATAGCAGTTTTCTTCACTGCTAGTTCACATTTGTAACTTAAATATCTTTATTTACAAATGAATAGGTCAGTATATTTGCCAACAGACTTTCTGAACTTGGGGTTGCACTCTGACAGGTACAAGCTGCTTGTTGATTGGATTAGATCACTTTGATTTGTTGGAATTAAATTTTGAGGTATCTGAATGAAGTACATAGTTCATAATACTAACAGTATTCAAAATATCTAGGCACACTAGCAGCTCTGTATTGTGTTTATTTTTTCATTCTTTTGTCCCTCTTAGAAATAAAAATATCTTTTTGTGACTTTTTTGAAAATAAATAAGCACATGCCAAGGACCTCTGAAAAGGAGAATACATATCTATATCTACCTACATACATATATGTACACAAACAACCTTGTTTCTAAAGGGTAATTTTAGAAATGCCAAAAAGTTTACCTCCTAGTGTATATGTCATAATTTGTAGTATGTTTGGTGAGGATGTGTGTAAGAAGACAGATGTACACTGGATACAGATAATATGCCAGTTTTGTTCTGCATGTTTGACATTACAAACCTTCGATGATGATCTGTCCTTATATGTTACAACTTGTGCTGAATTTATAGTGTCTTACCTAAGTATACCCCCCCTTAATCCACCTCAAGATTGCTTTTTAAAATAAATCTTTAGTTAATTTGGGGCACAGAGAAGAGTTGTACTTCAGAAACTGAAGTGAGTCTCTCATTATGCCATGGGTGCTAAACACATAATAAATGCTGGCTATATTCTATTCTAAAAACATGGCAACTAAATAACTGAGTTCTTTCACTTGTTTTGGAACACACATATTCAAGCAGTTCTCTGTCAACTTCTTCAGCAAAAAATGATTAGTTAGAGGCTTCATTGCAGACATTATGTGTAATTTACTCAGCATGATTTGTAAAAATATATGGAAGTCAGAAAGAATCAGTTCTAATAAGATATCATAGTTAAATACATAGGCTGTTGCAAAGATATACTCTTACCACATGTGAGTCACATTTTTACAGGCTATTTCCACAATTTGCCTGGTAATCAGTAGTACAATTAAAAATAGAAAACTTCTCTAGTAAAGTTGTAAGACAAGTGCTTCATGCTCACCATAAGCAGTTCTTATTATTTTAGTGAGGTTAACTATACATGCAAATTAACATAATTTATCCTGAGGTAAATTAGTATATATTTAAAAGATTATACTATTCCAAAGTAACAGATTGCTCTACTAATGCATGGATAGGCTAATAAGGATGCAATCTTATGTTAGATGCCACTTGTTCTAGAAAGATGCTAAGCTCTGTTTTTTAATTTTCTTTTGACAGAAAAGTTTTAGAGACAGTCTTTGATGAAATCATCATGGTAGACGTTTTGGACAGTGGTGATTCTGCTCATCTAACCTTAATGAAGAGGCCTGAGTTGGGTGTTACGTTAACTAAACTCCATTGCTGGTCACTTACACAGTATTCAAAATGTGTGTTCATGGATGCAGATACTCTGGTGAGTGTGGCATTGATGGCTAAAAAGATGTGTGTATATATATACATACACACATGTATATTTAAAAAACAAACTAAGCAAAGAACTAGAACAGGAATAGAATCACAGAAATGGAGATCACATGGAGGGTTATCAGTGGGGAGGGGGTGGGAGAAGAATGGGGGAAAAGGTACAGGGAATAAGAAGCATAATTAATAGGTACAAAATAGACAGGGGGTGGTTAAGAATAGTTCAGGAAATATAGAAGCCAAAGAACTTATATGTATAACCCATGGACATGAACTAAGGGCTGGGTGGGGGGAATGTGGGTGGGAGGGGGTTGCAAGGCGAAGGGGCATAAAAGCAGGGGGGGGGAATGGAACAACAGTAATAACATAATAAAAAATATTTTTAAAAATAAAAGTTGTATATAGTAATGAGATGAATTAGGCATTTGGGGAATGCTATCAAGACATGACAGTAAAGTTCAGATTTTAAAAAGGTGTCAAGCGATGAAGCAGAGTAGGCCATGGCTGCCTTACAGCTGTCACCTGAATCGTTAAGACCAACTGTAGATTGCATCTTTTGTGTTGGATAACTTGGGGAGAGCTTAAGAAGGGTGTACTGCAGCAGAGCATTTCTGTAATGCTTTCCCTCTCCCCTTTTGAATCAGGTCCTAGCAAATATTGATGATCTTTTTGAGAGAGAAGAATTGTCAGCAGCACCAGACCCAGGGTGGCCTGACTGCTTCAATTCCGGAGTCTTTGTTTATCAGCCTTCAGTGGCAACATACAATCAGCTGTTGCACATGGCTTCTGAGCAAGGTAGTTTTGATGGTATGTATCTATTATGTTTATATCTGTTAAGCTGTTAGTAACTTGTGGGAGCTGCTATTCATGGGGATATTGTTGCGATGGTTCCTTGTGCCTAGAATACAGCATTACATGGGACGTAGCAAGCATGTTATGTTGTGCACTTTTGGAAATACTTTTGTGTATTTGTGAGTGCACACGCATCTTTTTTTATAGGTACATAAGAGTAACCTAACCTAGGACAGGCAGTTTACAGATGTGTCTTCAATTGGCTTTCCTGTATCTAAATTAGAGTATGACAAATGAATTATGATTATTCAAGAATTCAAAAGACCATGACACAAATAAAAAAAACTTTAACTGTTGAGGACCATCCTGCCTGGTCTCAGGAAGCTGCAACCCCCTGTGACTTAGGCTGAGTGAGAGACCTCTGGACCAGGAGCCACTAAGGAGACAAACCTTATTTCCCTGGCATGAACACTGCCTGTTCTGTACCTGACCTCCTAAGCTTGATCAGTTAGCCAATGATGGGTAAGATTTCCCACGGAGGGAATCGTCTAACACAGGCATAATCACGAGGAGGCCCCTAGGAAGAGACTCGAGGCTGTAGAAATGAAGGGGTGATGGACATCAACCCCTGCCCCCTTGGCTTTGTCAAAGCCTGAGTCCTTGTTCTTCAAAGTGAGAAATCCAAGTCTCCTGGCTGCCTTTGTCTCCTCTGTTGACTCAGGCCTGTGGAAATAGGGGCGGTGCACCTCAGACCAGAAACAACGGACCCCCAGGGTAATCAGGCCTGTGACATAAAATATGCAAGATCCTGTGAGATCTGTTTGCTGGAGGATGTTATTAAATTAGAATATGAAGGCACAAGCAGGAAACAAAACTAGCCCTTTGAGCCATATGTTAAAACTCCAAGCTCTGCCCAGAATCACAGCAGGGGTTCTGTCTGCACCTTTGTAAGTCACCTACTTCTTTTGATCTTTTCTGCCAGACTGTGAATCCACAAATAAGTCTGGATTCTCAATAAAAAATCTGCTTGGGAATAGAAACGGGGCACTCTCCACTAGAGAGAGTGGCCGTTTTGTCCCTGTTTCCCCATAGGACCTGGTTGTCTCTGTGTATGTTTTTCTCATGTTCCGACGAGCATCCGCAGCAGAGATGGATACTGCTGGCTGGTATCCGCCACATTTAACAACTGTCTTTAAATCTGAGTGAACTTAGATGTAAGACCTAACAGGACCAAGCATAGTGTCCATGGAACGTGGAGGGGTAAACCTAATAATTTGACTCTGTTCTCTTGGAAAACATTAAAAAAGAAGATAGGAAGTTTATGTGAATAGTCTTTGTCTCCATATTCTTATTCTCTGCACTGCTTTGCATCAGATAGAGTGGCATCTGCAAGGCTGAAGAGTAGATCCTTGGCAAAGTCAGCATCCATTTTCCATAATGGATAAGTGTATCTGTAACGATAATATATATATAGAACAGTTCTGACTACTTGTGATTTAGGACCTCACATCCTTCGGAAAATTTTGATCAAATGAATTAGTAAGTATGCTTTCATTTTAGGACAGTGTGTGAAATAATAAATAATAAGCTATTTTTTAATAGCAAAAGCATACACGGCAAGACAAAGTAGCAGTTAAAATGCAAAAGTAGCTTTTTAAAAGTTAATGTTGATGAACCCTTTGAATGAAGGAAAGACCTAGTGTATCTAGAAAGAAGGACATGCTTTAAGAAGAAGCCCTCTCAGCAGTGACTCACTGTCAGATACTTGGCATGGTGGCAAAAGCCCAAGCCAGGAACGTGGGGCTGGGGTAGAGCACTGAGCTCTGACAGCACACTAGGCTCCAGGGGCTTCCTTCTCTCCCTCCTCCAAGAGCAGACCTGAGGTTTTCAGTGAGTAGATCATTTGAAACTAACAGAAACAGGATTCCTCAATGGACATAAGATTCAGGCTGGATGCTGATGTGAGGATTCATTTCTGTTAACTTGGTATAAATTTGAAAATCAAAATCTGAAATTTAAACCTAATTAAAAGATGAAGTCTAAAAGTCTGTTTGAGGTGAAAACATCTTAAGTTATACTTAACACTGAAATTGGGTTTTTGTTATTGCTGTACACTGAAATTGAATTCTCTTCAGTCATTTGAGGATTTGGAGTATGCACCTATTTGAACTGTTATTGAAAAGACTAGAGAAGTTTAAGTCTTAATCTTGTTTCACTATTTGACTTCTTTATATTCTGTGCCAGTAGTTCTCAACCTGGGGTGAATTGGCCCCGCAGAGAATGTTTAGCAATGTCTAGAGACATTTTGTTTGTTACAACTAGATGGGGCAGATGCCAGTGGCATCTAGTGAGTAGAGATTAAGGATGCTGCCGAATATTCCACAACACACAGGACAGCCCACAGAGTGAAGAGTTATCTGGCCTAAAGTGTCAGTAATCCTAAGGTTGATAAACTGCTCTGCCAGGACATTGCATGCTCCAAAACAGCAGAAATATCTGGACCATAATAAATGGCAGCATCTGCCATTAATCAGTCTTAACTAAGAAATAACGTGCTGAGTGTTCATTGTGGTCAGGGCCAAATGTAACTTCTTCACTTTACTGACTTATTTTTTAGTTCCTATTATTTTCCTTTCATATAAGGAATGAAAGCAATATTAGCATTTGAATTCAAAACATGTATTCCTTATTTCTACTGCTTATACTAAAACAGTTACCTTTGAATAAAAGGAAAGTAAGAGTATTTTTAGCAGAAGTCCAGTTTATCTTACCCTTCCTGTAAGAGCATAGCTTTCTTCACCTCCTTTCATTGAATTTGAAGGAAGTAGTGTAATCCTGCCAGAAATTATTGTAAATTCTCAGTTTCAGTAAGCAAGTCACATTCTAAAGTAGACCCAGTAGCCTAAAATCCACATGATTGTAAGAGCATAAAGAGAGTTCAATTTCTGATCTAGAAGAGTATTAGATTTCATTGTTGAGAGATAAAGTTAGATACCAAACAGTAATGTGTCATGATTACAGTTTTAGAATATAAAACTTGTAAAACTTGTAGAGACCAACCTGGGTTATATACCTTGTTTTAAAATAAAGAGGTACTAGAGGAGTTGATGAATTTGTTGTTAAGAAGCAGAGGTGCATAAAAAATTTTCAACAAGAAAGCGCTTTCTGCTTTTGCAGCCAGAATGTCAACCCACTGAAAGATTTTTCTCTGTGCCTGCTAGGATACTTCATTATTCAATAGCAGGGTTTCCAGAAGCTAGCCTTTCTGTAAGGTGTTCTATATACTAGTTCTCTGATAGTAAAGGGTTGAATTTTCTCTGTTAACAGAACTGCTTAATTGACAGAGTTGAAAATTTAACTCTGCAGTTGGGAACTTGTAATTATTCTCAATATGTTCTTTAAATTCAACAGAAGAATAAAATAGGAGCTCTTAAGTAAAAGGTTGATTTCAATTGATGCATTAAGCTTTACTCATCAAAGAAAGTTTACTCCATACTGTGGAAGTCTACTCTTCCCTGGAGGGGTTTACAGTAGTCCCCAGTTATGAACAGTTTTGCTTCTGTGGTTTCAGTTACCTGTGGTCAATATGGTCTGAAAATATTAAACATTGGAAAATTCATTTAGAAGTTGTAAATTGCACACAATTCTGAGTAGCATTATGAAATCTCATGCTGTCCTGCTCTGTTCTGAGTCATCCCTTTGTCCAGCATCTCCACATTTTATATGCTACCCACCTCTTAGTCACTCGGTAGCTATCTTGGTTATTAGATCGACTGTCCCTACATCACTGTGCATGTGTTTTAGTAACCTTTATTTAACTTAAAAATGATCCCAACGCACAAGAGTAGTGATGCTAGCAATTCAGATATGCCAAAGAGAAGTCATAAAGTGTGTGGGTGTATGTATGTATGGGTGTATGTATGTATGTAGAGGAAGAAAACACAGTGTACTCAGGGTTTGGTACTGTTTGTAGATTCAGACATCCACTGGAGGTCTTGGAGTGTATCCCCTGCAGATAAGGGGGACTACTGTACTATCTTAGTGAATCTATACCTGTGTGACACAAAGACATACTGGACTTATGCTTAATATTAATAAAAGATTAATAAAAAGGATGTGAGCTACATCCTTTTTAATGGCAATAACCTTGCTGTGCCTCAGGTTTTCCGTACAGTGCCCAGTTTTGTTTAGGTGTTATGCCATAGTTGAGATGAACATTTTCAGATATTACCTTTCACTGTGCCATACATCTTCTAATATCCGCAGGTATCTGTCCACCCATCCCTCAGTTTTATTGGACGAGGGCTTAAGTCCCAGCATTTTTAGGCTGGTATTAAAGAAAACTGGTTTGCAGATGACTCTATCTCAGTCTGAATATCTTGGAGTTCTGCTTAATTTGTTGCATACATTCAACAAAAACCGATGGGGCCTGGTGTCCATTGACAAGCCACACAGGCTGCTGATGGCTGAGCATTTGCAGCTGCTTTCACAGGTCCTCCACTGGGAAGGAATGTGGCTGTCATACTTCTAATCACTGGTCCTCAGACACTCCCCCCTCCCTGCCACCACCACCTCTAGCCAAGAGAATAATCCTGATATGGAAAATCATGCTAGGTACCTCCTTTCTTCCCAGATGTATAGAGTATTAGAATTTGGAGCTAGTGACTACATACCTGATTCATGGCTGGCTAGCATCTAATTTTCCATAATATCTGGCATCTAATTTCCCAGAAGTGTCTAAGTTCCTGTACTGTTGTTTGTATTTGCAAACTGTGTTGGCATTTACTTCATAACTGAAGTTACATGCTTCCTGAAAGTTGAACAACAGCTGTTGTGAAATAGATATAAACTAACATTTCATAAAATGTGACAGGATAATGTTAACTTCTCGACTTGATAGCAATGAAAGGGGGAGAGGTCATGATAGCATAGACACTAATCAGAAATTCTGTCTCCACACACTCAGGTGCAATGAAACTGATGCACTTGATGCCTAATTTGGAGAAATCAATGTGAATGCAAGTTGAGGTTTATTTTCTTCTCCCCTGTGACTCTAAAGCATTGGGTTGGCCAAAAAGTTCATTTAGTTTTTTCCATACAATGACTCCAGTAGTGCCTAGTTGTCTTTAACTTCATTTGAAACAATTTTGTTAGATTGGATTGTGGCAGCTGTCATTTTAGCATGAATTTAAAAAAAAAACTATCAAAATTGGTGAGTTTTTGTGCAGCCATTTTTAATATTGAAGGTGGAAGAAAATATACAATATTTTGGGTAAATTATGCTTTATTATTTCAAGAAATGTAAAAATACAACTAAAGTGCAAAAAAAGATTTGTGCAGTATATGGAGAAGGTGCTATGGGGCTGGCTTATGCATTGGAAGATATTTAGCAGCACCCCTGGCCTCTACCCACTAGAAGCCAATAGCAGGAGATAGCTGACATACTCAAAATATCCAAATCAATAAAGTTATTGGTAAAAATGAAAAATGTGTCTTTTATTTTACAGAAAAAAACTAAACAGACTTTTTTGGCCAACCCAATATCTAAATTAAGGGCCCTTGTACAGTTAAAGACAAGTTTAGTGTTTGAAAATTACTGTCTGTTAAATTTCATCTGCATGTGTTAGTTTCAAAAACCTAATAAAAGCAATTCAAGCCCTGGCTGGCATAGCTCAGTGGATTGAGCGCAGGCTGTGAACCAAAGCATTGCAGGTTCGATTCCCAGTCAGGGTACATGCCTGGGTTGTAGGCCATGACCCCCAGCAACCACACATTGATGTTTCTTCCTCTCTCTCTTTCTCCCTCCCTTCCCTCTCTAAAAAATAAATAAATAAAATCTTTAAAAAAAAGTCTTGGAATTCATTTTAATTACCATAACCTAAATATCCTGAACTTTTTATTACAGTAATACAATTTTCATCTATGGTTGCATTTTTAAGACGTATAGGAGACAATAAATTGGTGAGAGAATATAAGATAAGTTTCACCAGAATCCAAGCTCTGGTATAAGGACCTTACACCTACATATTTCATAGTCTAATTCTGAGTGGTCACTGAGACTCTTAAACTGTCATATCTGTTTTCTGTGCTTAGAGATATAGTAAACCAGGAGAGTACAATAAGTTTTTTAAATAATTTTTAACAGAAAAGGTTTGGTACTTAAGTTCTATTAAGCTGAAAATTTATCCCAGTGCCACTTTCCCTAATCTTTGTTGTTAGTTAGGCTTCAGGCTGGACCTGCCCAAAAAAGGAATGAAGTGAAGAGGTATTTCCAGATAGTACTTGACCAAATCAAATTAGCTAGAAATTCAGGTCCACCTCACTTGGTTTCCTGACTTGATAGATTCCACCTTGAATAGTTGTCTGTGGTTGGCTTGTCCCAGCTGCCCAAACACTAGGCTGCCTGTGGCCCTTAGGGTAGTTCATGAATTGATTTGAAAATTCTCTGTTCTCTTGAATTTGTGTCATTTAATTGATAGTTTGGCTAATAAGTATCTTGAATAAGTAAAAGTTAAAAGCAAAAGTTATAATACAATGGCAAAATAAATGAGCACACACAAGTTTTTTTCGTAAGAGCTATTTTTATGACATTGTACCCATGAGTGTTTTTTTTTTTTAACTTTGCCATCTCTTTCTCTCTTGCCTTCTAACCAACAGAAATCGTGAACCCAGTGGGAAATAGAGAAGGATGAAGGGACTGAAGTGTTACATGTGTACAGGCTCTAATGCTCATATTTTACTTACTTTTTCACTTATTTTTCAACAGGCCTATGAGGTAGTCATCCATTCACTCAGTCATTAATGTATTCCTTCAACAGATATTTATTGAGGGCCTGCTATGCACCTAGTCCTGGGAACCTGCCATCCTTAGAGTTTAGGCCAGTAGACTTACCCAGTACCCCAGAGCTGGTGGTAGAACCAGAGACTTCCTCAACTCTATGGCTGGGTTGTATGTGTAGTTTTTTTTCCTTTTCTCCCAATTATCCCATACTGTAACATTCACAAAAATATATCTTGCGAATTATACAGAATGGAGGAAAATCGCTATTGCACTGGCCTTTTTAAAGATTAACCACTTAAAATTCACTTCCCTGAGAGAGCAGCTGACATATTGCACATTTTGCAGATGATGCTTAAATCTTCTATCTCTACAGCCACAATAAATTAAAATCCCTCTGAGCTACAGTATCTAGAAATACTTTGTCTTTTTACATCAGTAGCACAGTTGATAGTCTTTCATTGTTTTATGGATCTGGAAGTATTATTGGAAATATTACTCTTCCCTATATTTCTGTAGTTCATTTATTCAGTGTTTCAAAAATTATTTTAGCTTCTAATCTGAGCAATATGCTAATTTTAAGGGCTAGGAATAGGTTGGCAAAAAATGCAGACTTTAAAGCTTATAGTCTATGAGATCTTACAGCCACTTAACTAACTGTGCGATTAATTATGTCGTTATGATTCTGATCAGTTCAGAGTGCCAAGGGAATCTAGACTAGGAAAACCTGCCTTAGACTGAAAAAGTGAAAATTAAGCCAAGAATAAATGTTTTCTTGAATTTATGTAATTAATAGCTTTATTATTAAGGATCTGTTCTTTAAGGTGAAAAAAAAAAGCTGGAACATAAAAAGGAAAGTAAATTCATTGTTCTTGGCTTAAATGGGTACAGACCAGTGAGATGTGGTGATTCTGAGTGTCTGGATTTTCTGGATTAACCTTGGGTTAATCTGATGATCCTCCGTAAACCTCATAGAAATAGCCCCAAGAATGGGGCCATTTATAGACTGGAACTTAGTCATCCTTGGCATGCTTGCTATAGGCAGGGATGACGCTACCTACCAAGTGTATTGTGGGAAGTCAGTGTTAAGGAGTGAGTCACATTTTCTTAGCACTTGTGTATGTCTCTATTATAGTAGTAAGTATGTTTACATTGTTTGCTTGATATCTGCCCCTCTACCTCCTTGTTAGATTGAGAACTGTTTGAGAGCTGAAACATATCTTATTCATCGTCTTATCTATAATGTCTATACTTAATTTATATAATTCAGACATCTATTGAATGGCATTTCTGAGAGTTACATTCTCTGACATAAGGTAAAAAAGGAGTCACTCTAAAAAACTCTAGATGATTGCTTTTCAAGTTTTAATATGCCAGCAAACTACCTGGAGATTTAAATGTGGATTCTGCTTCTGTAGTTCTAGGTGGGGCTTAATATTCTGAATTTCTTCTAAGCTCTCAGGTGATGCCCATGCTGCTGGAACCTGCACCACATTTTGAGTAGCATGATTCTCAGAGAAGCATTCCTATGGCTGAAACATGGGTTCATGTTTAAGCCAGAATTGGCCCGCCCTTCCTCCTGTCCACAGTAGGCAACCCAGCTACCAACAAACTGAGACAGAGCACACAAACTACACAAGCATCAAACAGATGCACAAATTTAAAAGGCAGTACTTTAAGCCATTTCTGTCTTATAAAATAATAGGTCCAGTCTTTGACAAATGCTATATGTCAGTGGATACCAGGTTCATGCCTGGGTCAAAAGACTTGGAAAATACCAAGTGGTTTAAGGTATTACTAGCACTTGGGCAACTTGGGGGAAGGATGATGCAGAATCTCATACTTGCGTTTGTTTGCATAGTGAGTGCCATGTGTTCCTTATTGCATGTCCTTGTTCTCTCTCACCTGCGTCACCACACCCTGGCCTGCTAGATCACAGCTGCTCCGTTCCTGCTAATTACATTTGTCAGTTCTGAGATGATCGAAATTAAGCATGTCTGAATCTGTCAGAATAGATAAAGTTGCCTCTGGAAGTTTGACTCGAATACTGGGCAAAAGTCATGGGTATTTTGTAGTGAAGGTTCAGCAGTCTTCAAGGCATCTCGTATGTTTTAAAGCATAGACATGCTCAGATATGCACTCTGCTTTGAATTGTGCTCTAATTTAGGGACTTTGAAAGAGAGGATATTGAAAATACCACACAGGTTTTTCTGATGAAACTAAAACATTTGCCTGACTTTGAGATGTGAAATTGTGCATTTGGAAAAAGATGATTAGAGTGCTAAATTTAAAGTTACTTATGAAGTCACAGACTTCTAGGCAGCGTTTAATGCTATTTTTAACTTCCAATTTTTGGCTAAAAGGTGACCCTTAGTCACATCATGAGGTCAGTGGCCTTGGGAGTTTCATTATTTGTAGTGTACCTTGTCGAAGTGAGGTCTGTGTTGGGTGTCTAAGGGTTTGTGAATCAAATGGGTACCATTGATTCACAAGTCTCCTGCCTGTCCTTTTCTCTTCTTCCTTGTATCTTGTTCTACCAGTGCTCTCAGCCCTGGTGTTACACACAGCTGCTTGTGGGCTCCCTGAGGGTAAGTGGAATCAGACATTGGTGGCCAGAGGCAGCCGGCCACGGGCTCTGACTCCTGTTTCCCAGGATTACCTCATGGGTTTGGGAATTTCTGTTTTACAACTGCTGTTCTGACCTCCATGGAATTAGATGGCTTTCTTCACTGCACTACATGTAGAAAATAGTTTTAGTGGAATTGCTTAGTTTAGCAAAGGTCTTACAATGTAATATAAGAAAACAAGAGGTCGAAAAAAATTATACCTAATTTTATAAAGTTTACAAACAGCAAATATTTTACAAACATATGTGGTAAAATAGAGGAAATCAAGACAATTACAAACAAAATTCATAATTAGTGGTTATTTCTGGGGTAGGGGACAGTGAAATTGGATTGGGGAGCCCCACACAGAGAACTTAAAAACAACATTGGTAATGTTTCAGTTCTTAAATTGGATGTTGGGTGTATAGAGTTTTATTTTTAATAAGCTTTGCTTTATAACCTACATATATTTATTTTTAATAATAATAACATAATTTATCATAAAAATAAATTAACAAGTACAGAATGTTTAGAAAGAAAGTCTCTTAATACAGTTCTCATTCTTGCCCTAACTGTATTATTATTTTAAAATTATAAAAATATAACAATATTAAGAAAAGTCAGGTGGAGGGAGCATCTGTAATACCATTCTTCCTACATTATTATTCTTATTTTTCTTCCACCATGGATGTTTATATTCTCAGTTATAATCACTATGTATGTCACAGTATATCCCTATATTACATGGTGGACAACAGTCTTTAGAGCTATTAGTTTTAATGGCTAAATAATATTGCTGTGAATGGTTAGTACCACAATGCACTAACCATTTGTCTCTGGTGGAATATTTAAGTTATTTCCATTTTTGTGCTGTTACAGAACATCTTCAAAGTTATTACATTCATTCCACAAATAATTTACCTATGTGTAAGGCATTCTGCTACATGCTAGAATTTACAGTGCTAAGTAAAAGGAGCTATAATCTCTGTCCTTGTGAAATTTAGAATCTAATGAGTATAACAGTTCTTATTTGTGTTTTGCATTTTAACCACATAATCTTTGGTATAAGGTCTAGCTATATATTCCTATAAAATTATTGGAAGTCTATGACTTTAATATGTTGTTTTGTTTTATTTTGTTTTGTTTTCAGGTGGGGACCAGGGTTTACTGAACATGTTTTTTAGCAACTGGGCAACAACAGATATCAGAAAACACCTGCCATTTATTTATAACCTAAGCAGCATTTCTATATACTCCTACCTCCCAGCATTTAAAGTGTAAGTAGTAGTTTAAATGTTGGGGATGGTGAGGGTGGGGGGGTGGATTTAAGATTTGCGGGGTGCATTGTCATTCTGAGGGTAATAACAGGTAGGAAACTTTGAGGGAAGTCTTTCTCTTGCAAGAAATATGACTATGATTGGGAGAGGCCTTGATGCAATCTATCTCTTTATGCTTAGAGTAACCTTGAGGGCACTTGGCTGCCTTATGGGAAAGGGTCCCATTAGTTCTTGGGGTGCCTGGACCTCTGACAGAACAACCTCTGTACATCATGGTCAAGAACATAGACTGGGTACAGACCCAACATCTGCCTCAGACTAGCAGCTGAGTTTCAGTTTCCTAACCTGTAAATGAGGGCGTTAAGAACACTCTCCATGTGGTGGTGGTGGTTAAGCAAGATGCTAACAGCAGTGTGGTGGTGTGGTCACGAGTGGGGGCTGTGGAGCTGGACTCCCTCGTTCACATCCTGGAGTAGCCACTTCCTGGATGATTACTAGTTACTGAACTACAAGTTCAGAAATTGGGACTTCTCTACCTCAGTATCTCACAAAAGTTATCATGAACGCTAAGAGAGGAGTCATGTGAAGTGGTTAGAACAGGGCCTGGCCTACCCTCAGCACTCAGTAAACATTAAGTTATTAGTCCTTTCTGTTTGAGAGGTGGAATAGCATAAGAGTAATCTCTGAAGCCAGACAGGTGAGGCGCATGGCCTCACTCTGCTCTTCACCTGCCATATGGCTTAGACTCTGTGCCTCAGTTTCCTACGTGCGAAACAAGGAGGCAAAGTATAGCTACCTCAAGGGGTTGTCACGAGGATGGAGTTAATACAATACAATAAAGTGCTCAGTGGATGGTGGTTGTTTCTGGCAATGTGCTTGTTTGGCACTGACCCGGTGCTGTTCTAATTCATCAACAAACACAGCCAAGTTGCTACGCTGTCTCACTGTGAATGCCTGGGCCCTTTCCTTTATCCTCTGGCTCGTTTGTGTTGAACCAAGATGATGATTCAGGTTTCCTGAGCAGAGGCCAAGCTGTCAGGTCGATCCTAAGACACAGCCGTGAGCAGCAAAGCTCTTCATTGAGTTGGGCTTGGCTCTCCAGTGTCTGTCCCACGTGGGTATTCCTGAGTGAGCAGAAAACAAAGGGCCTTTCACTCATATTTCATTATCCAAAGTCCTCTCTGTAAGTCTTACACCACAGTAATGAGCACGTCTGGATTTTTGTGGCAGAAATGTTTCCTTTTCTGTTTTTTTTTTTCTGGGCAGCGTCTGTCACATCCCCCAGATAAGGATTATAAGTATCTTGTGTTCTTTCCTCTCTGACTATTCTTGGCATATGCCTGCAACATATTATAGCCTCTTGATTCTCTTTCCTTTCTAGCACAAAACAGGCAAGCTCTCAAATACACCAACTGTGGCTTTAGTAAAGCAAACAGAACAGGAGTCACTGTCAAGGGATAGAATAGAAGCCGCATTATTTGCCTCTTAGTCCTTGGCCTTATAAAGTACAAACCTGTCTTGCTTGAAAATGTGGGTCTGATTCTTTTTCATCCTTATTGCCTCATAACCATGCAAGTTTGAACTGTAAACCATGATAGCTGACCCTCTAGAACTGAATCTGTGTATAATAGGGCAGTTGCCTAATTTGACTAAATTCAGCTGAGCAAGCAAAAACATGAGAGTACAAAGGAGAAAGAATCATTAATAGTCTGAGCAGTTCCACTCAGTTCTACACAGTGAGCACATGTCCTAGGGTGAATATGTTGGGGACATGTGAATCTGACATCCTCCCTGTTGGTCTTGCTTCTCAAACAGGGCCATCCTAGCAGCTAAGGATTTGTGTTTTTCATGTAATGTGGTCTCCAGTGCCTAGCAGCTGTTTCCCCTATGGTTCATTTGGAGTCCATCTGATTTTCACCTTACTACTGAAATTGAACACACTGTACCTTTCAATGACAGCCTGGTTTGCACAGACACTGCTTGCATTTATTTTCTTTTGACAAAGACAAACAAGAAGCATGTGGAGCAGAGTTTTTAGGGAGAAGATAGACTTCTTTGCTAGAACCTTGGTCTCTCTCTCTCTCAGGAACCCAGTTTTTTAAAATATCTTCTTAATGAAATTCTCAGGAAAACGGTTTGAGATGTAAATTACCAAAATGATCAGGATGGTTCTGTCTTCCTGGCTCAACAAAGGAGTGCTAATTTTGGACATCTCCTTAGCTTATTGGCATAGTCATAGGGTATGTGACGCACTGAAGGAATGGGGAGCAACTCCATCCATTAGCCAGATGTCATTTGGCCTGTGGCCTGACAGAAGTTAATGCTGTGTCTGTACAGCTCACCCTTGGGGGTGTCAGCGCTACATTTCTGTGACAATACTGCTCAAAGTGTTGTCTTCTGTCACTCCATTGCTGCGTATTTAGGAATGTTGAAACCAGATCAGAAAATTCATTTTCCCTTCCCTTTCCAGAAAATGCTTTTGGTAGGTTTTTTTGTTGTTTGTGTGTGTGTGTGCTTGGAGAGATCATCTCTAGATACATTTTTTCAACATTTTTTCTACATGTTTTCTTATTAAGAAGAGCTAAAAAAACAGATACTTGCATTTCTTTTTTGTTTCGAGTTAACGTAAAATTGTGGTCCAAATCTTTTAAGTTAAAATAGACTATCCGGAACATTCAGGCCATTATAGATACTCCACAAAGAGCCGTGTGGGCCTCTCAGAGCTCAGTGTGAATTCAAAACCCCACTGCTAGGCTCAGAATAACCTTGGTGGCCTTCAGGACTGAGTGGCTCTGGTTTGGTGGCCTTCCTTTATGACAGCAAGGGTGATGGCAGGTAGAACGACAAAACATGGAGTGGTTTAGAGCATGTGAGCTTCGTGAAGGAAAGAGTGGAAACTTGTCTTACTAACTCTAAGCAACTGTGTACTATGAGATCACCACAGCAGTATTTAGAAGCCCCAGAGTCTTAGAGCTCTGGATATCTGAGAACAGTGCAGCCTTGCTATATATGAAGTTTTTGCTAGAGGATAGCCTAATATGACGTGAACTTAAATGAATTGGAGCTATGAAAGTAGCATATCTAATACTTTTCTCTGCCTACCATTTGGGTGGGAGAAAAAATAAAAGAAATACACAATAATTTTAACACTTCGAGTGACTATTCAAACATCACTTCTAAAAAACAAAATTAGTACTATTTTCTGTAATAGAAGATCCCCTTTAACACAGCATAATTTGAGAACAAAATTGCTTGGTTTAGTAATTGTTAAGTTAATTTATAATGGATGCATTGAGAAACAAGTTCATAAAGGCATTGCTTAGTGAAATAATATTTCTGAAAATGCCTTGCATAATGTTTGAGAAATAGCAGGGTTTTGGTTAATATTAGTTTCTTTTTCATTATCTCCATCTGGAAGGCCTATTTATTTTATCTGTGTAGCATAGAGTTTGGATTGTGTATAGCACTAGACAGAATCTCACTAGTCTTCTTAAAGTTAGTCATTTAGTTCCATTTTAGTGTTCTGTTGTATCTATTAGCTAAAAACCATGTGTGTCATATTGTGCTATATAAAAGTGGGCCTGCAGCAAAGATAAAGAGTTCTCTGGCATTGCTTCAAACTGCCATACAAATTAATCAGTCAAATAGATTATCTATAAACCTTGATTTACCAAATAATTTCCAAATAAACATTTTACCTTCCTCTTTTACTTGAGTTTAGATGTGATCTGAGTTGTGACCTGGCCTGGCCAAGTCTCAGAAATTAGGCCTAGAAACCTAAAAGGTTTCTTTCCATTGTTAACTGCTTTAACCTTCCTGAGGACATTTATAGCCATTATTTCTTTTTCAGGAATGTGGCTTGTTCACTAAGATTTTATCAGACCTCTTTAAAATCAATATTTTCCAAAAATGAAATTGAGCCATCAGTGTACTAAATTCTCTTGTTCTCTCGTATTTCTGATTCAGTTGGGTTTATGATCCCTGAGATGCCCTTGACTCCCATCTCTCCTTATGGCTATTGCCGTTGAAGCCATAGTCTTCTGTGTTCCTTTCTTTCCACACTCCTACCCCTTTATCTAAAACCCTGAGGTGCTGTCGTTTGGATCTTGCTTATTTTTTCAGCCATTTGTTGGTCCACACATTCTGCTCACTGGAGCCTGCAAAGATGAACGTGGGAGCGTGTAGTCTAATCACCCTACCAGCTGCTCACGTGTGCAGTTCCTTGTAGGTCACATGGCACCGTTAACCATGGTTTGATTGCTGGAGAAGAATCAAGTGGTGATTGCATGGATGGCCTATTTCTCCTTTCTGAGCATTAATGATGCTTGTTGAGCCCCAGATGTTCCATTTCTCAGCATGGCTATCTGGTCGTTCTAACTTCATCTTTAGGTTTTTGTTGCTCTCACATGATCTGTCTTCAGCTCTTACTGCTGCCTATTCTGCTGTCCTATCCTGGTCCTCGTCTGCAAGGGAAGACCTGCCACATCAGACCCAGCCCAGCCTTTAGAGGCTTCTCTGACAACAGACAAAATGAACACAGGGACTGATACCCACGGGCAGAAGTCTGGTTAAGAAATGCCATCCGTAGGGGAGAGAGCTCATGGGGTTGAATGTAAGATGCACCCTCCTTACAGCTCTCAAACTGGTGAGCTGCAGACTGTTTGTCCCACAGATATATTTTGTCTCTCTTACATAGGGCTTTTTTTTTCTGAGTTGTCAGTGCTTAAAAGTTAGGAAATTTCACATGAAACCTAGATTTCTAACTTCTTATGAAAAAGTCAGATATTAAGTAGGATGTAGGAGAAAGATGTCAAAGATGACTGTTACAGGTTCGGGGCCTCAGCAGTTAGAATGAAGGAGTTGCCATTTCTGAAATGGGACAGACTGGGTGAAGTGGGTGGGAGCAGGGATTGTTAGAGATGTATTGAGTGTATTCAGTTTTGGATGTATTTATTTGGAGGTGCATGTTGAACATTCTAGTGAAAGTGCAGAATAAGTAAGTAGATACAAGCTTTGGGACTTAAAGAAAGGTCTGGTGAGACATAACTATAGGAGTTGTCAGCATAGAAGTGACATTTATAGCCATAAAACAAGGTGATGTAACCAAGAGAGTGATTATGATGGAAGGGGTTCCTAAAGACTGAGCCCTGAGGCAGGAAAGTGAGGAGGAGCAGAAACAAGAATCAGAGCAGCACACCAAGAAGCAGCCCAGCAAAGTGAGCTGTTATACCAGCCAAGCAAAGATAATCTTTGAAGGAGGAGAGGAGTGACCCATCTGTGTCAGATGCTGTGACACGTCAGATAGAATGCAAATTAGAACTGGCATTGGACCCAGAATGTGGTGGTCAGTGGTGACTTTGGCAAGAGCACATCTGGTGCAGTGGTGGAGAAGAAAGCCTGACTGAAGCAGGTCCAAGAGAGTGGAGAATTGGAGGCCCTGAATAGAGACAACTCTTCTGAAGCATTGTCTTTAAAAGGGAGCAGAGAAATGGTTTGGTAGGTGGATGGGGCTGTGGGATCCAGGGAGGGTGGTAGTGGCTTTGGAATGATGAGAGGTTACAGCACATTTGTGTATTGATGGGAATGATCAAGGAGGGAGAAAGAGGATACTAATATGCAGAAAGCTGAAGGGAGACTTGCAGAGAGTCGTCCCTGAGTAGGTGAAAGGGGACACATCGTTTTGTACAGTGGAGAGGTTGGCTTCAGCTGAGAGCTGGGACAGTACTGTGAAGGAAGGTAGAGTGTGTTGTTGAATAAAAGAGTGAACAAATGAATGGTCAAGAAATCATCCAGGAGAGACTAAAAATGACATACTACTCCCAGGAAAGAGTTCCTGGTGTCCTGGCTTTGTGGGGCTTTCCCTGGCCTACTTTGTGAGGAAAGGCCAACTGCTCGGTGGTGCAGATAACTAGGTCCTAGTGTGGGTTTCTAGGTTACAAAGACTGAGTTTGAGTGTGGATGTTGTTCTGATTTTCAGGGCATGATTGGGAAGGTTATTTAGCTTGAAAGACAAGGAAAAATTGGGTGTGTCCCTGGTAGCCACAGTTGTTTGCTCAAAAGTAGCTATTTTCTGGTGAAGGGACATGCACCCGCTCATGGTCCCCAGTCCTGCCCTACCAGGTCCACTTCTTCTCAACGTGACCAGCCCAGCCCTTGGGCATGTGGATTTATGACTCTTGATTCAAACTGTGAGAGAGTAAGAGGAGGAATTTTTTTGATGAGAGAAAAGAAGTGGCTAATTGGTTGTGGAGAAGAGTTTCTGTTAGAGTCAGCCTCAGAAGGCACTAGAGTCCCTTCACTGCAGTGGGCGCAGGATGGCTTACCCTGCCACCACCCTTCGCAGAGAGGGTCGCACCAGCAGGGCTGTTTCTCTTTCTTGGCACCTAATTGAACGTTGCACACACAGAGCTTCGCATAGAATTGCTCCTGTGTGCACTGTCATGGACTAGTTCCCGTTTTGTTCTGAACAGTTCTGTAGTCTCGTCCACATGTTACAAACTACATTTGTCAACTACTAAACTAGTCATAAACATTCTGTCTGGTCTTTTGGTAACATCAGGTCACTAGGATTATTTTAACAGCTAACATAAGCAGTATTATTGCTGGCTTGGGTTCAGACTATGTCTTGTGATCTGAACGTCTCTTTTGAGATCCTGGCTGGTTAAAATTAGAATGCTTATTTTAAGAGATGTATGCAAGCTGAGACAAATCCCCATTACTGCGTCAGAATGAATGGCGCTCAGTAATGTAGAGACAATTGTGATATGTTCCCAATTTTTTTTATTGTTCCTGGCTGGTATTTTGGTGGATAAATCAAGCAGTGAGTCAGTGAACTTTCTGGGTATCCTTGTTCTGAGTCGAGGTTAGTTGAGTTTATCTTCTGCCATCAACATTTCCCCTTCTCAATCACCTGTTATTTTGCTTTTGGCCAGGCAACATAAATTTTGACAGTACCTGATTATTGCCTCTGGTGAGAGAATACCGGAAAAATACCATGGGTTACCCTTCTATAAGAAACACTCCCAAATTTGCAGTTAGGCTAAAATATTCTTTTCAGTAAGAAGTAATTTCTTCTTATACTTACGATCTGTGCTGTTATTTTATTTTGATATGGTTATTTTGGATTTTCACAAATAACTGAAGAATAAATTGATTAAAATAAGAAAAAACAATTTTTTAAAACATTCCTCAGGCAACATGATTGAGACGTAAAAAGATTACATGTGGGGTGGGTGGAGGTGAAAGAGAGTATGAGGGGGATAAATGGTAATGGAAGAAAATACAATAAAAAGTAAATATTTAAAAAATTATTACATTCAATTCACATCTAAGTTAATTTACATTCTGGGTACAAAAACAGCATTTGAGACTTTTTCCCCATCACTTTTGCAAAGTATTTTATTATGGCAGCTGATAGAGCCAGCCCTTCGGGCTCCTTTGCTGTATAAATAAGCACTGTTCTGTTTATACAGTTAATACATAGTTATATAGTTTTAACTGTGTAACCCATAAACCTTCATACAAGGCAGCCAGTGTTAGGCTTAGCAGGACCCCCTACATTGTGCCAGGAGCAGCCCTAGATGATTTCCAAGAGTGCCCTGTGATGACTGTGTTATGCAAAACTTCACAGACTGTCTCCACTCCCCCCACCCCCACTGCTTCCTGAGCCTGTGTTTCCCATTTAGCAGCTGCCTTACTTCTCAGCCTTTCATACTCCTCCCACCCTCAAAGGCCCTGGTTGGAAGTGTAACTTCCACGTTCAGTGATTCGCCCAGGCCCTTTTCATTGGAGTCCTTGCTCTCAAACTTCTATTCCTTTGACCCCTGTTTATTTCTACAGATCTGCCAGGTGTGTGGCAGTAATACCTCCATTCCTGAAAAAGGAGTTCCTGTCTCTTACTGTATAGAAATAGGGCTGACATAGGCTGAAACCAGAACACCTGAAGCTGGCCTGTGATTTCTGTATGACCCAGCACCTTTCTTCCTCTCTCATGCACCTCTATGCCATCACACTCCTGAATCTTCGTGAGCTCTTTCTGGCCTGCCCCTATATACCCTGACCCCAGTCAGTTTTTTCAGAAAACACACTGACATCATGCATTTTGTGATCCATTGTGTTGCTGAAGTTTGTGCAGCTGTTGGGAGGGTACATCACACTGTGCAGCCTTCCACAGTCCTGCTCACCTCTTGTCCCTCCCACACTCCCCCATCTTACTAGCTGCCACAGAATTTTAGGACCCCTTAAAATCTTAGTTTCTACATTAAACAGGCTTAACAAGAACTTTATTAAAACCAAGACTGCCCTGTCTATGAAAGGATTATCCAGTGTCTACAGGTTTTTGTGTTGTTAGGGTAGATGGGTAAAGAAGGTAATTTTGAGGAAGAAGGATCCTCCCTGTGGCCACAGAGGGTAATGCTGACTTAGCATTAAAGAGGCACTTAAAATCCTTGGACTCATGAAAGTGGAGCCCAGGCTTGAGCCACAGTAAAATGCAGGGTGTGGACTGTCCCCAGATGGCGTTCCTGTTGACACGCAAGGGGGAGACTGGGCCACATGAGGAGGTATCTAATTAGCATGAAAGTGGTATTCAGGGAGGTGGCAGAAGCTCCTGAGCCACCTGGTAGTACCAGTGGAGCCAGAGGCTGCAGTGTGCAGTCCCACCTTCAGCAGAGGCTGGGCAGTCTTGCTGTGCAGGCATTGGCAGTATTGCAGTGGTGGTCTGGGTGCTGGGGGTAGGGGAGGAGGGGAGGTTGGATTGTTATGCCTTCTTCTGCCTGAGCTCTGAAGGCCTGATTCACAGAGTGAGGCATTGGAGAGGCCCTTAGACACGGTCCTGCACAGTCCACTTAAGGGCCACATGCTGGTCCTGAGAGGCACCATCCAGTTCTTATTCTTTCCCCCCTTTTCTCTAAACTTGATACAAATTGCACCCTTCTGAGAACTGTCTTTTTTCCAGACAGCGCTAAGGTGATTTCTTGTAGCTTCCTTTCCTGTTGGTTATTCTGTATTGTTGTGTCCAATGACTACACTTAGGGTATTTTCAGGAGTCCTTGGGCATACTTTTTCCACCTTGCACATTGACTGTGTATAGGCAGGGAGTTAATTCATGGAGTAGCAAATGTCACTCTCAGACATCCCCTCCGATTCTGAGAGTGTATTATAATAATAGTCTAGTTGCAGTTAAGAACCTTTGGAGCCAGACAGCCTGGGTGGGATCTCAGCTCTGTCATTCACCAGCCATGTGATCCCAGACAAGTTATTTAACCTCTTCATGCTTTGGTTTCCTCACATACTTGTTCTGGAGATTCACTGAGATAGCCATACAGATGTTAACCAATGCCTGGCACATGTAAATATTCAGTATACAGAGTAGGGCAAAAGTAGGTTTACAGGCGTGAGTATGTGAAACAGTTTTATCATGTATTATTATTTATTAATGATGCGGACCCCGGCTAGTGGGGTCCGCATCATTATGGATGAAATACAAGACAAATTCTCACAGACTACCAAGTCCTGTGGAGGGAGAGGGACAACATGGCTTTTCTCTCAAGGGGAGCAAAAGCCTTGGCCTTTGCTCCAGTGAACTTTTATTGTCTTATTGGGCACATTACAAGAAGGTCCTCATTAACTATGCACAGGCTTGCTTTAGGTGGTTACCTTATACAGAAAACAAAGGAGAGGATGCTGGTAATCACATCACAGAAGAGGGATATTTGCAAATGAAAAGGCAAAAGTAGTTGAACCAGTTATACTCCTCCTTGGAAGGTTTAGCATGGATTTTAGGAGTTTGCTTTGAAGTAAAAGTCCTCAATTCAGGGTGAGGGAGTTTTAGCAAAAAGCAAGATTCATAGCAGCCTAGGTACATTGCAGGCCTGATTCCCCACAGGAGAACCTATCTGTGGGCGTGGGTCCTGTGCATCTCCCAGTGGGAGCTGGGCCCACACTACGCAGAGTGGCCTCACACAATTAATTATTACATTATTTTTCATACAAACACTATAAGCCTACTTTTGCACCACCCTGTATGCAAGCTATTACTCTTATTACTGTCTAAGTATTTGCAAAGTGTCAGGAGAGCATGTTAGAAAGGAACAGATTTTATATTCGTGTTTTAACTTAATTAGTATTTCTACCTCTCATGTAGTGACTGTGTATGATATTTATGTAGGTCTAAGAAAATCATGGGTCTAGACTTACTGATCAGTTTAGATAAGAGAAACAAACAAAGGCTCTCTTTCTAGGCAGGGAGATGAGTCGGGCAGTGAATGTCTGAGAAGGTGGAGAGAGCACTTTTCTTTCACCTTTGTTGGGATGGGCTTCCCCCATCATCACTGGAACATTGGTTGAGGGCAGTTACCACAACCCTTTTCTAGGCCTTGTCCAGGTCCCACTTCCTGTACAAAGCCCCTTGTGCAAATCCCCACCTGCACTAACTGCTTTTGAATTTCCATAGTCCATAATGTCAGCACTACCCTGGTAGCCCTGAGTTGTTACCTCACTTGTGCTATTGTTTATTATTTTTATTGTGTGACTCATCTCCCTATTTGGACAAAAGCCTCCTGGGACCACACACTGAGCCTAGTGCCTTACACATAACAGATTTAAGCATTGTCATTTGTATTCTTTTAAGGATAAAATTGCAAGTACTTGTGTGAACATCAGTGTGTGTGTGTGTGTGTGTGTGTGTGTGTGAAATATACTGTGTATAAAATAGTTAGCTTGGGGATATCAGGTATCCACTTCATTTTCAGACGAATGCACAATGCACTTAAAAATCACCCTTAGAAGAAAATTTACAATAGGCTCTATGTTTCTTGCATAGTTTTGGAAAAGCATCATGGTAGGATAGTAAGAGCTCAGGCCTAAAAGAGGCAAAACTGTGCCAAATGCCATCTCTGCCACTTAATTAGCTGTATGGCTCTGGGTAACTCAGCCTCTAGGAGCCTCCATTTAACACATTATTAAAATCTACCTTGCAGAACTATTATTCCCAGTCATGTCCGTAAAGAATTTCGGCCCCAAACATAGTCAAGTCTCAGATAGCAATAGCTATTTAACAGGTCTCTGACATTTTTTTAAGCCTTTAGAAGATAGGAAAGGTTACATGAAGAGAGTTTACATTATTTTGACCAAATTCTTCGGTTTTCTGTAGGATAAATCCACTAAAATCTGACACTTGAGCCCAACACTCAAGGTTCTGTCCCATTTTACCTTTCAGTGTCAAAGCTTCCTCCTTGGCTGTAGTTGGAAGATACTTGATCTGGCACATCCACACACCTCAGAGCTGCTGTCTCTCACTACAATTCCCTGTATTATCACCCAGCTACTACCTGTTGGACAAACCTTAAGTCGTGTCCACTCTCTCAGTACCTCCTGCCCCGCTGCATCTGGCCTGCAGTGACCTCCCTGCCTCTGAATTCCTGGCGCCCTCACTGTTCTCTCTTCCTTTTGGCACTGGTCATATTCACTATTATTATTACTTGGTTCTGTGCGCCTAGATTTCCTCCAAACCTGAACAAGACTACTCATAACTCTTACTCTTTTTTAAGATATTATTGTAAAATAATAATGTTTATACCAAAAAGAAATATACAAAAAAATGTGCAGTGTTTAAAAATATCCACCACCCAAGATAAGAATGGAACACAAGCAGTACCAGCTCCTTTTTGTCCCTTCCCCATCCCAACCTCCCTCTCTGCCAGAGAGAAATTTGTATCATGAAATCTACATTGATTGTAGTTTTCTAGTCTTTTAACAGTGCTTTTTTTGTTTTGTGCTTATGTAATTGGGTCTATATGCATTCCTATTTGAATTTGTATGTATTTCTTTTTATCAGCATAATTTAAAAATCCATTTATTTGCTATATAATATGTATAGCTATATAGTTTATTCATTTTCACTACTATATTGTATTCTATGGTATGAATATACCAGAAGTTGTCCTTTAGAAAAAATAGAATGGGAAGGACCAGGTCATGTAATTTGGACTTTACTACATAGGACAGGTACAGAGAGCCATTTAAAGTTTTAAAGTGAAAGAATGCTTTTGAAATTGCATGAGAGAAAATATCTCTGCCCAATTTTTTTCCAGAGAGAGAAAGGGAAATGCAGAGACACGTGATCCTCCCCCGCTCAGTCCTTCCCTTTCAGTCAACTGAGAATGTGGTATGTTTCTAGGAGAGGAAGTGATGGAAACCTAAAAAGTCAAAAGAGCAGTTATAAAGTGGGAATGCTTAATGAACTGATAATCAATACACCTTTTCTGAATAAAAACATAAAATGGATAAACAACCATAAAACGTCAGTGACATTCAACAACAAGCAGGTATTTCCTGCTCATGTGTTGGCAGGTAGGCTTGGACAGCTCTGACCATCTCACCTGGGTTTGGAGCCAGCCCACAGGTTTGGCCCACCTCTGTTCACGTATTTTGTTCCTCTGGAACAAGCAGGCGGCCCAGGCTCTGTTCTTCTGCTGGCAGAACTTGAAGCTTCTCGGAGAGGGTGAACAAAAACAAACTGTTCTTCTTAAGATACACTGTCACTTCCACCCACGTGCAGTTGGCCAAAGCAAGACTTGTGAGCATGCTCCACATTGGTGAGGCAGGAGAACATACTCGCTCATGGAGACTGAGAAAGGAATGGACACTTGATCAGCAGCAGTCTCACCTTAACATACAGTCATTGAGTTGTTTCCAGTTCGCACCCATTTCCAACAGTGCTGCTGCTGTGAACACTTTGACTATGTCGTCTCCTACACATATGTGAGAGTTTCTCTAAGGTACATGCCCAGGAGCTGAGTTTCCAGGATGTAGAATGTGAGCATCTTCAACTTGAGTAGGTAATGTCAAGTGGTTTTCTAAGTGGTTGTACCTTTGCTATCCACCATGAATCAGTGTTTTGGTTGTTGCACTGATCCCAAACTTTTGAATTTTTATATATATTTAACATATACTTTAATAATTTATTTTTTTAAATTCTCATCCAAGGATGTGTTTTTTTATTTTTAGAGAGAGAGAGAAAAAGAAACATTGATGTGAGAGAGAAACATCGATCGGTTGCTTCCTATATGTACCCTGACTGGGGATTGAACCTACAACCTTTTGGTGCATGGGACAACACTCCAACCGAGCCACTCAAGCCAGGGCACAATTGAATAATTTAAAAAGCATGCCTAGAAATTTTTCAGGGAACTCAGTTTCCTTTCCAGCCAGGATGGAAAGTGCACTGTTAAGTCTACAGAACAAAGTGTTGCTTATGTTCTTGTTAGCATTCAGAATCTACTAACCATTTCAACTTGTGTTCATTTGGCAGGTTCGGTGCAAATGCCAAAGTTGTGCATTTCCTGGGACAAATCAAACCGTGGAATTATACTTATGATGCTAAAACAAAAAGTGTCAAAAGTGAGTCCCAGGATCCCACCATGATTCACCCAGAGTTCCTAAGCCTGTGGTGGGACATCTTCACCACCAATGTGCTACCTCTGCTCCAGCAGTTTGGCCTTGTCAAAGATACCCAGTCACACCTAAACGAGGTAGGTTCTGTTTTGTTCTTTCAAGTAATTTAATGTATGCCGGTAGACATGGAGTATTTGGTGGTATTTCAAACAAAGAAATAAGATTTTGTGGTTAGAAAACAGTGTCCGTATTAGAAGGGAGAAATGTAACCAGCAAAAACTAAAGTGGAAGTAAAGTTTGTGGCAGATTTTCTTAGATCTGAGAGCATAAGAAAGGGTTTTAGAAGATTTACTATATCCACATATTGTAACTAAGAAATTCTTAACCCATTGTCCTGAGATAAACTCTAAAACAGTGATTGTAAAAATGAAGAATGCAACATTTTATGTTTCAGAAACTGCAAACATTTAAATACACCTATTTTGTTTTTCCTATGTGCTCAGAAAAAATGAGTTTTCAGTGAAAATTACAACATGAACATATAAGCAAATATTTTTCTAGGATTATCTTGATTTGCCGTGTTTGTACTTCTATATGGTTATGTAGGATCTTTGAAAAAGAAATCTTGACGTATTAACATTTATAATAACAAACTACTTAGCCCCATTTCTGACTTTAAATGTCTTCCTCTGAAGTTTGTCCTTTTGTAAGAATTGGAAAAGAATAAGAAATTAAACTTTTGGGAGGTAGAAGAGGGTAAAGGGAGGGTAAATGGTGACAGAAGGATACTTAACTTCAGGTGGTGAACACACAATAAAATATACAGATGATGTGTTACGGAATTGTACACCCGAGACTTATATACTTACATTAACCAATGTCACTCCAATAAATTCAATTTTTTTAACAAAATTAAACCTATATGTTACATATTAAGCTATAAAGAATACAACTGAATGGGTGAATTATAATCATGTCTAACTGATCTGTTAATTGCCTTGCTATAAGAGACTATAAGGTTATAAGAGATACTTCTCTTTGCTCTCATACAAATTTTAGCCATTTCTCTTATTAGCACTTGTACCAAAATTTGAAAAGGAGAAAGGGAAAAATAACTCACACTTACATTCTTACCCAGTTGCTTTATATGGATCATGAAATAACACCTGCACTGTACTTGGAACATTGTCTGACAATAGTAAGTGCTAAGAAAAGTTAGCCCTTTTCATTTAAACCTTAAACTAGTCTATCAAGTATTATTGTCAATATCCCCTTTTTAGATGTTAAAATAAACCGCGGCTTAAAGAATTACATAACTTGTCTTAGTTATGTAACTAACTAGTCAGTAGCAGAACTGGAACTCAAATCCAGGTCTGAGAGACTTATCCTTATGAAAAATATGGTGAGCAGAAAACTCTGGAAGGGCCTCTTTATATCATTCCCACTGCAAGTTGGAGGCAAAGCCAGGGCTAATCCAAGGGAAGGACTTATGTTGCCTTAGCTGTAATACAGTCCCATGGAATCCACCCCAATACCTTGGAGTTCCAGTATATGTAAATGCATACACACACACACACATCAAAACAGATAATTGGAAATTTTGTTCTTCCATTTTCTGTCAAAAGCAGTATTTATATTTATTCATCTCTATTTTTATCTGCTAAGATTTCCAGTACATTCTCACCTCAGATCTTTTTGAAAGGTAGCTTTGATATTCCTCTATGGTACAGTTGAAGTTAATTGTGTACCTATATGTAATGGGAATCTAACGTAGAGTAGGTTTGCTCCATTTCCTGCACATTCACTTTGTTCCTTCCGCAACCCAAGGACTGAGAGTTATGAACCAAGAAAGGTGAAGATGAGAATCGAAACAGTGCAAAACTAAGCTGATTAAATTAGCAGAAGCTACAAGAATAGATGCTACGTGGTAATACGCTTGAACAGGCAGATGAGTTTGGTGCATGGTCTCAAACCATTTAGCTCTTGCTTTCATAATGTGACAACTTATGTAAGTGGTGTGGCTCTCTGGTTAGGTTCTTTCTGAAGCTTAGCCTCTATGGTATCATTTTGTTTAAGTTCTCAACCTTTCTGAGCCCACACAGATCGAGAATTTATCATGAGACTTGTGTTCCCTTGTCCATCTGTCTTACACTTTCTAATGAACTGTTTGCAGCTTTCAGACTTGGTCTATACACTGGCTTTCTCTTGTGGCTTCTGTAGAAAGGTATGCAGAACTTAAACATTAACCCTGATTACTTTGTTCTCCCAATGTTTTCACTCAGTCAAGAAGTCTTCATTTTGTTAGGAAAAAAAATCATATGACCCTTGTATTTCTGTCTTTTTTGTTGTTGTTGTTTCATGTAATACTTTTCAGTTTTTGCTACTTTGCATGATAATTCACCCTGGCTTTCTCACCTTCTTCAACTTACTGCATTCTTTGAAACAGTCTGATTTTCAGCTCTCATGGAGTCTCTGATTATGCTCTTCTTTCCAGGAAGATGTCTCAGGAGCCATATCACATCTGTCCCTTGGGGAGATCCCGGCTGAGGCACAGCCTTCTGTATCCTCAGAAGAACGGAAGGAGAGGTGGGAACAAGGCCAGGCTGATTACATGGGAGCAGATTCCTTTGACAACATCAAGAGGAAACTTGACACTTACCTCCAGTAGCAACACTGCCATTTTTCCGTGGACACACACACACTTCACAGGCACTTTTTTCTGATACTTAGTATCTAGAGCTAGGTCTGTTACGGTTGCTAGAGGGTTTTACTAAAATTATTCATCACATAAGGGATTTTTGTAGGACAACAGATGAGAACTGGACAGAAGTTATGAAGTAGCTATGTTGTTAAATGGACAGTATTCTGGCTTTTTTTTAACCCTAGGCTTATTCAGCTAATGTTTCGGAAATTCTCAGTTAAGCCAATTGCCAACTTGGTGAGGGAAACTTAATCTTAAACTATTGAGATGGCTATTATCAGCTCTTAAAATGTGTTGAGCCAGGTGTCAAATCGTCTCTCTTCAAATGAGACACAGTATCTGCCTCATGCCTGCTTGTTGTACCTTCACTAGACCTGCACTTGAGAATTGTCCAGGGGCTGCAGAGTGACTGTAATTCTGCTTTGAGGTGAAGACAGCCTGTAATAACATTGCTGAGTGATTCATACACATTTCAACAAATGACATTAACCCATTTCTTTCCTAGTCTTAGTATCTGAAGATGTTCACCAATTTTCCATGTACAGTGAGGCAGCATGCTAACATGCTTTTGTTCAGTTCTGTATATCTGAAAACAGCAGTGTGTTCCTTGATGGTACCTGCAGTGGCACCTTGTATGAAAAATAAAGATTTATTGCCATCTTGGTTGTCTGATTTAATTAAGAATTCGAACTCCCCTTGAAAAAAATGTATTGGAGAATTTTTCATAATTTGTAGCATTTGTCAGTATTTTTAAAACCAGTATAAAACTTGATACTGGAGTATATGTTTTAAAATGTGGTGTCCAGATAGCTAAATAATTAAATCCAGTGTTCTCCAGTGATGGGGATGGATCTGAGAGATAAAAGTGAAATCAAATTTATCTAATCTGCCACCCACATTGCATCTCCATATCAAAAGGGTATTCAGATTTAGAATGTTGTAACCTGAAAGTCATCATAGGTTCATTGTCAGTCTGAAGAGGCACAGTAATCTTTCAGGACTGTTAGAATCAATACTGGACCCCACTGTCTTCTAGTGTTTTTATCCATGACTTACAAATGATAGAAGTTTAAAGCTTCTTGTACATATTCATTAAATGTACAAGTGATTCTAGGTTGCAAGGATGGCAAGCTAGGGAACAGTAGGATGCAAAATAACATTTTAAAACTGAAGTGAGTATTCAGAAGTTACTCTGTTGAAGAAAAGAGGAAAGAACACTATTGCAAAAATAAACTTTGGAGGTTTAATTGGGCAGAAACTTGCAATGGCTTTTATGACTTAGCCTTCAAGGTCACCCTTCTTTATTTCCATGATGTCCTGTTGGTTCAACAGGTCAGCCCTATTCAATATGGGTATAGATGACAAACAGCAATATGGAATCCTGGAGGCAAGAATGACGAGACCATTTTGGGGTCTGTCTACCACAAGAGTGCAAGAAGAATCTATGGAATTACCTAAAATTGTAAAATACTGAATTATTTCTGAAGAAAAAATAAGCTATAATTATTTGGACTGGTGGAGAGTGAGTTGCTATGATCTTCAAGGACATGAAGCATTGCCAAAGATTTCAGTGCATCCATGTGTCAGGTGCTATACTCCAAGGACCTCTGCTCTTCCAATGAGAATCCAATGCATAGAGAAATATGGCTAAACAGAAATGAATTTCATTACAGTGTAATTTGCAAGTCATAAAAACAAATGAGCCTTCATTTCTAGACAATCTGGGTATAATTTCAAAGTTCATTTTAGTTCTGTTGCTTTCACAATACCAATGGTCAAAGAACTGGTTTCAAGGAAACACGTGAACTTATTCTAGAAATAACATCTACTGAAGTATTTTTCAGTCACTTTAATTTTTATATCAAACAATTTGAGCTGACATGCATGTTTAAGACAGACACTGCAGAATAATTCATTCAACAAGCACAAAGCATCTACCATATCACACATATGACAGGCATCAGAAATAGAGGACTGTACAAGATGGAATTCCTTCTAGTAGGAAACACAAACCAAAAAACAATCACAAATTATGCTGAAGTGTACTGACAGCATTGAAACAGGCAAAAATCCAATCTTGGGGTGGTCAGGAAAGACCTGTAAGATAATGATTAAGCCAGAAAGGTGCTGAGGTAACCAGAGAAGAGGGGAGAATATTCCCTTTAAAGGGTTCCAACATGATGGAGAGGTAGGAAGTGGTTTCACAGGCCAAGGTAGAGCTTTGACTTCCATTCTAAATTCAACAGCAGTTGATTGACATTTCAACCATTTAATTTATATATAATTTTTTTATTAAATAGAAATTACAGATGCACACAAAAGAAGCAGAGTATAAAGAACCCTCCACCCAGCCTCAGTTGTTTCATCTATATCCCCACCAGCTCTTTCCCTGACCCCAGCCAGACTATTTGGAAACAAATCCAATATAGGAAATAATCATATGAAAAATTTCCATATATATCTTTAAGACACAAGAACTTCAGGACGTTATCACAGCAAAAAAAAAAAAAAAAAAGGAAAAGTCAATTCCAAAGTCTCCATTATTTTTTGTTCTATTTCCACGTTATTTTTATCAGGATCCAAGTAAGCCCCATCCAGTACAATTAGTTGATACATCTGGTAAAATCTGTTTCTTACCCTCCCTTTTTGTTTGTTTCTTTGCAATTTTTTAATAGGAACCAGATTATTTGTCCTATAGTCTTCCACATTCTGCATTTGCCCATTGCAGTCTGACATGTTTTCCTGTATTAAGGTGTAGTTTTTTAGCAGTGCTTTAAAAAAAAGATTTTGAGACTTCCAGCAAGATGGAGGCATAGGTGGATGCACCGTACCTCCACGCACAACCAAGATTAGAACAACAATTTAGAGGCAGAATAACACCCAGAACTAACAGAATTTATCTAAATGGAAGTCAGACAGCCAAGAAGTTGAAGTAGACCCGTTCATCCAGACTAGTAGGGGCGGAGAGGAGCAGCCGGGCACAGGTCACAGCGCACAGAGAACAGGGAGAACTGGGTGCATAAGGCAACCAGGAGCACGTAAGGCATCTGGGACGTGCAAGATCGCAGCAGGTGGACCCAGTGAGGCGGCGATTGTGGACCAGGGCAGAGCACGCAACCCAGGATCCCAGAGAAAGGACTGAGGTTCCAGGAGAACGGAGCTACCTCCATTTTCCCTCCCGCCCCCGCCCCCACATACAATGTCACAATCTAGCGACTGGGGTGCCCAGCCCCAGTGAACACCTAAGGCTCCGCCCCTCACCATAACAGGAGCAAACAGACCAAAAAAAAAAAAAAAAAGATATGTCTCAAACCAAAGAACAGATCAATGCCCCAGGACTCATCCTTTTGAGCAACTAAGAGATAGCCAATCTATCCGATGCACAGTTCAAAACACTGGTGATCAGGAAGCTGACAGAATTGGTTGATTTGGGGTGCAAATTAGATGAAAAAAATGCAGGTTACCATAAAAGAGATGAAGGAAGATGCACAGAGAACCAATAGTGATGGGAGGGAAACTGGGACTCAAAACAACAGAGTGGACCAGAAGGAAGAAAAAAACAACCAAACAAGAAGAATGGAGAAATAAGAATTCAAAAAAATTAGGAGAAGCTTAGGAACTTCCAGGACATCTTTAAACGTTCCAACATCCGAATTATAGGAGTACCAGAAGGAGAAGAGGAAAAGCAGCAGATTGAGCATGTATTTGAACAAATAATAAAGGAGAACTTCCCCAACCTGGCAAAGGAAATAGACTTCCAGGAAACCCAGGAAGCTTAGAGAGCCCTAAAGAAGTTGAACCCAAGAAGAAACACACCAAGGCACATCATAATTACATTAGCCAAGGTCAAAATGAAGGAGAGAATCCTAGAAGCAGCAAGAGATAAGGGGACAGTAACCTACAAAGGAGTTCCCATCAGATGGTCAGCTGATTTATCAAAATGGACCTTACAGGCAAGAAGGGGCTGGAAAGAAGTATTCCAAGTCATGAAAGACAAGGACCTATATCCCATATTGCTCTATCCAGCAAGCTCTCATTTAGAATGAAAGGGCAGATAAAGTGCTTCTCAGATAAGGTCAAGTTAAAGGAGTTCAACATCACCAAGCCCTTATTTTATGAAATGTTAAAGGGACTTATCTAAGAAAAGAAGATAAAGAAAAAACATGTATAGTAAAAGGACAGCAAACTCTCAATTACTTACAACCACACCTAAAGCAAAACCAAAAGAAACTAAGCAAACAACTAGAACAGGAACAGAACCACAGAAATGGAGATCACATGGAGGGTTAGCAACAGGGGAGTGGGAGGAAGAGAGAGGGGGAAAAGGTACAGAGAATAAGCATAGATTGTAGGTGGAAAATAGATAGGGGGAGGGTAAGAATAGTATGGGAAATATGGAAGCTAAAGAACTTGTAAGTATGACACATGGACATGACTAAAGGTGGGGATATGGGTGGGAGAGAGTGTACAGGGTGGAGGGGAGTGAAGGGGGAAAATGGGACAACTGTAATAGCATAATCAATAAAATATATTTTTAAAAATACAAAAAAAAGATTTTATTAGGGGAGAGGGGAAGGCAGGGAGAAAGAATCATTGCCTCTTGCACACATCCCGACCAGGGACCAGGCCCATGACCCAAGCATGTGTCCTGACTGGGAATCTAACAGCAACCTTTTCCTTTGCAGAACCCCCAACTGAGCCACGCCAGCCAGGGCTTTTAGCAATACTTTATAGTGGTGGTAGCTACTTCCAAATCACTGGTTACCTTCTTATATTAACTGCTGTTGATAATCATTCCCTAGATACATTATTTCATTAGGGATTTCAAAATGGTAACATTTATTAGCTGAAATATTTCTATATAATTCCATTTATTAATTATTTGGTTATCCTGAGGATATACATGTGTATACACACACACATGCATACATCTATATATACATGTCTGTGTGTGTGTTTATATATATATATATACATATATATATAAATACTTGATTCTTTCCCTTCATTTCCAAATATGTAAAATGAGGAATTGGTTTCCTAGCATCCTCCAAATGTAACCATGATGATTTTGAGAGGGTTTTGTTATAGTACCATTATGAATTAATAAATTTTAATATGGTTTAATTTTTAGGGTTTTTTTTTTAAAATTACTTTTATTTTTAGAGAGTGGGAAGGGAGGGAATAAAAGGGAGAGAAACACTGATGTACAAGGTAAACATCAATTCATTGTCTCTTGCAGCCCCCAACCCAGGCATGTGCCCTGACCGGGAATTGAATCAGTGACCTTTAGGTTTTTGAGACAATGCCCAACCCACTAAGCCATACCAGTCAGGCTCATCATAGTTTTTATTTCAATGCAATGCAGTTATTGTTAAAGATGGTCTAATTGTCTTATCTTTTTGACTTACATTTTAAGAACACTATGTTTTACAGCTGATGGAATATAGTTTGAAGATAAAAGAGTTGATAAGAAGTTAGTTAATTGTAGTGGTCCTGGAAGGAGATGATGGTAATCCAGCATGCCTTTCACCAGGGTGAAGGCAGTGAAGTTGCTGATGGATTGAATGTGAAGAGGGAGGAAAAAGGAGTAATTGAAGGGTTGGGGCCTGAGCAACTGAGTCTCCACCCGGCTGCTCCTGAAAACACCAACTTAATTATAAGTACAGTTTCTTGGGCCTCATCACAACAGATTCTGATTCAAGAGGTCCTGGGTTGCGGCTGTGGTATCTCCACTCTGAGTAACTATCAAGAATTCCAAATGACTCTGACCCAAATGACATTTGAGAACCACTTGATACACTAAGGAAACATTTACACTAAATACAACAGGGACTCAGGTTTGTAGAGGAAGATATATGAAGAAGTGAGGTGGTTGATTGTTGCATAGCAGCAATCACTCCTCAATCCATTTTAGTGAAGGCTTTACAAAAGACAATTTTAGCTTCTTGAGTGATAAAGGAAACAAATAATATCTGTAAATATAATTGTGTACTATTTACCTTTTTAAAAAATTATTTTAGGGAGAGGGGAAGAGAGAAAGAGAGGGAGAGAAACATCAATGTATGAGAGATATATTCATTGGTTGCCTCCCACATGGCCCCAAACTGGGAATGTGGCCCACAACCCAGGCATGTGCCCTGACTGGGAATCGAACCAGCTACCTTTTGGTTTCAAAGGGCGGCACTCAATCCACTGAGCTACACCAGCCAAGACATGTTTACCTTTTTAGTGTCACATGTCTTGGGGCATAAACTAAGTAAGACTTGCCTTAAAATAGTCTGCCATGGTTTGCTTTTTTTCTCTGATTATTACAAATACAAAAATGGATTACAGTCTACTTTTATACTTGCGTATGTTACTTGATAACTGATTAGAGTGAAATTCAATCTGCTTTAAAGTAAAAATCTGTAAGAAAAAAAGGGGAAAGACAGTGTTTATTAGGTATTTATATCTCATTTCTATCAATCCTATGATGTATATAGACCATCCTCATTTTGCAGATGATCAGAGAATAAGAAAGATAATCTGCAAGATTTTGATTCACATTTTTGTATGCTCCAATTCCAAAGCTGTTAAAGTTCTGCATTAAACAAATGTATGGTCCAAACAGATGATGAGATCAGAGAAACAGGCAAAGATTAGAAATTCAAATGACAGAAACCTGGGGAGTAACACAATTTAATAATGGAAAAACTTCCACTTTACTAGCTATATATTTAAGAGATAAAAACAGTGGTCTTGAAATAGGACTTGGGAAATACGGTTTACGAAGCGTTTTACAAGGCTTTCCTTCCCTGATCTACCAAGGATACACTTTAAGGTGAAGTATTAACTTTTCTATGCAACACTGCACAATTATACTGAAATTGTAATATAAAAATAAATGGAGCCCTGATCAGTGTGGCTCAGGTGGTTGGATGTCATCCCACAAAGTGAAAGGTCACTGGTTCAATCCCCAGTAAGGGCCCATACCTGGGTTGTAGGCTCAGTTCCAGTAAGGGCATGTATGAGAGGCAACCAACTGATCAATGTTCTTCGCTCACATCAATGTTTCTCTTCCTGTCTGTCTCCCTCCCATCCCTTCTTATAAACAAATAGGTAGGTAGGTAGGTTAAATAGGTAAGAAAATCCATGGATAGAAATTATGGCAAGTTGTAAATTTTGACCTAGACATGATTCACCTTCACAAGATACAGCAGATAGTTTCATTGTAACATTGATGAGACATTGTAGGAAGCCAACTCTTGTTAATATCAGCCTGTGGTAAATTGCTATTACATGTTAGTTGCTTAAAGTCACAAAACCTACCAACAATGTTAAGTTAGAACTTAGCTATATAAACTTTGTACCTTAAAGGCTACACAGAACTATTCTGTTTTCAGTTGTTTTATTGTACCGGAAAAGACAAAATTTCTATTGTATGTATGATCATACTGTGATATTGTGATGTACTCAGGGTCAACATATCCCTGTATGGGTATGGGCTCCTTGACATCTATACTAAGCAGCTCAACTTGATGTACTTATTCTGTGTTCACCGGTAAGTTTTTGAGGTTTCTTTCAAGATGCCCAGTCTATCAGTTACCACTTCTCACTACTGTCTGCCTAGAACAAAAATAGGATAAAAGTCAAATGTATAATAATAAAGCCTTTAAATGCTAGTCCTTTTCTACTGAGTCAAATATATTACTAAAGACTATTGTGTTAGTTGGTCAGAAGCCTTTTTGGCTCTGGATCCCAGTTGAGATGGACGGAAAACTACAACTAATACTGCCTTATTGCTGTGGCCATGCAGTACACAATTCAAATAATGATATGTATTTTGGGACTCACCCTCTGTATCAGAAGAGATCAGGAGATTCAAAGCCTTTTTTATGATTGATTGAGAAATGATATCAAAGCAAATGGAATGAAACTATAACTCAGTGCTAATTTTTAATATTACTTTTTATTGTTCCCTATTTTTTACACAGCATAAGACAAAGTGAAGAAATTTACATAATTTCTTACTTTAAGTATTTACTGAAGGCTATTAACTTTCAGAATCAGGAACAGTGACAGTTTACCATAGAAAATAGCATAATGTGCATAAAAGTGTCAAGTTAAGAGGCTAGAAAGTCACTGAACTAAGTTAATATTTCTTTTCCTTCCCTGATCCACCAAGGCTTTAACTAAGGTGAAATATTAGCTTTTCCATAAAAATCTGTATAATTATACTGCTAAATGTTTTCCAGGGAGCCTAAAATACAAAGGGTTACTTAGTAAGATGAGTGAAAAGGCAAAAATAATTCAGATTACAACATACATTTCTGGAGGTGATCAATATATCCTTATGTTTTTATCCTTGTGAAGAATGGAGGATATAATACTCTTTTGCTGGAAGACAAATGTGCCTGCACAAAGGTCAGGTCCATGTCTTTGATCTGTCATTCATATATAATGAACATGGATGTTCGTCTTAATTCTCCTTAACACCTGCGTCTGCAAGCAGCATGTAGACCATTTCCCATGAACTGTTTCCTTTTCAACTATTAATCCCAGTATAATTGTTTTAACCTTCAATGTACTATTAGGAAATAGCTCTTTCCTCCCCTAACAAAAAGGGTAATTAGTTAAAGGATTCAGGAAGCTGTGTCCTGGTTAACTGTATCTGCCTTTATTTTTCATGAACTAGAATGCTAAAAAGATGGCAAACAATAAAAAGCTTCCTAAAACATTAGACCATTATCTCTACTTTAATAAACATATTTATTTAACAATATATCTCTTTGATGACTCAATATCACTTTTGATCACATTAAATACCCTCTTGAAATAGTCTAGACTGGGTTTCAAATGTGCAAAGACATGCCCTAGAATTTGTTTTATCCACCAGTCTGAAATCATTTTGACATCTGCTCTTCTTCTAAATGTAGGAGTCCCAGTGTAGCCTAGTTATTATAAAGTTTTGGATGCCTGGGTCAGGCTAATGGAGGAGGCCTATGCCACATGCATGAAGTTATGTTATTAAAGTTGTATTTTTATACAGAATTCAATTTACAAATTTAAAAGTAGAAATGGGTTTAAATTTTTCATAATGTTGTTGATCAGAAAGGTTGAGTAGGGAGCTGAAACAGAAAAAAAATCCCATTTTTATCATTAAAATAACTGGTAATAAGGAATTACATAAAAGGAGTAAATTATCATGGCTTTATATAGAAAACTGCTCCCCCTTATTACCACACAGTAAGTACAAATATATTAACATGAAAGAAAATATTATGCCTGCTTACAGCAGGGTTTCCGGTCAACAGTTTTCCTTTGAAATAGGCCTTAATGCAAGGAAGCATCCCAATCATTCATAGCCACAAGAATTTTTGGCTTTTTATTCAGAAGTACCACACAAATGAGGTACGAAATCCAAAATGCAGAGAATGTAAGAGAGGTTACTATATACTTACAGATGAAATAAATGAGGGTAAGCTGTTGTATTACATATTTTGCAAATATTTTAAAGTTAATATAGTTAAAAACAAGGTTAACCATTTGACTTCTTGTTAATAAAACAAAACATAAAATTTGTCTTATTTTTTTGCAGTTTCATTGTACTATTTTTATTATATTTAACCCCCTTATTCTCTGCTCCCCCCTGCAAATCAACTCACTGTTGATGTCCGTGAGTCTTTTTTCCTTTTTGCTTAATTCCTCTACCCACTAACCTTCCTCCCACCAATAGCTGTCATACTTCCATCTATCAGTCTGTCTCTCTTTTGCTTGTTCAGTTTAGATCCCACATGTAAGTCAAATATGACATTTGTCTTTGTTTGACTGGCTTATTTCATTTAGCATAATGTTCTCCAGGTCCATCCATGCTGTTGCAAAGGGTAGTATTTTATCTTCTTGATCCATTCATTGTTTAATAGCATGCTATTCAATCTCCAAGAGTTTGAGTGTTTTGGGGTTTTTTTCTTGAGGTTGGTTTCTAGTTTCAGTCCCTTGTAGTGAGAGAAAATGCTTGATATGATTTCAATTTTCTTGAATTTGTTGAGGCTTGTTTTGTGCCCTATCATGTGGTCTATCTTTGAAAATGTTCCATGTGCATTTGAAAAGAATGTGTATTTTGCTTCTTTGGGATGAAAGGCTCTCTCTATATATCAGTTAAGTCCATTTGCTCTAGGGCATTGTTCAATGCCACAATACCTTTGTTGATATTTTGTTTGGAAGATCTGTCCATTTTTGACAGTGGGGTGTTAAAATCCCCTATTATAATTGTGTTGCTATCAATATCTTTCTTGAAGTCCTCTAAGGGTTTCTTTATGTATTTGGGTGCTCCTATGTTGGGTGCATATATACTTACAATGTTTACGTTTTCTTGATGGACTCTTCCCTTGAGTATTAGAAAGTGACCTTCTGGGTCTCTTTTTATGGCCCTTTTTTTGAAGTCTATTTTGTCTGATGTGAGTATTACTACCCTGGCTTTTTTTTTTCCTGTCTATTTGCTTGGAATATTTGTTTCCAACCCTTCACTTTCAGTCTATGCAGGTCTTTTGTTCTGATGTGGGTCTCTTGTAAGCAGCATATGTGTGGGTCATGTTTTCTTATCCACTCAGCTATTCTATGTCTTTTGATTGGGGCATTTAATCCAGTTACGTTTAAGGTTATCACTAATAGGTACTTATTCATTGTCAATTTTTCATACCTGTTTTCCATTCTCTCTCACTCTTTTTTTTTTCTTTTCTTAAAGCACTCTTTAGCATCTCTTGCAGAGGTGGTTTGGAGGAGGTATATTCTTTGAGCCTTCTTTTGTCTGGGAAGCTACTTATTTGGCCTTCCGTTTTAATTGAGAGCCTTGCTGGATAAAGTAGTGTTGATTGCAGTTTTCATTACTTGGAATATTTCTTGCCATTCCTTTCTGCCTTGTAGCATTCCCATTGAGAAGTCAGCTGCTAGTCTTATCAGGGCTTCCCTGTATGTTACTTCCAGTTTCTCCCTTGCTGCCTTTAAGATTCTTTGTCTTGGAATTTTGCCATTTTAATTATGATGTGCTTGAAGTGGGCCTCTTTGGGTTCCTCTTGATTGGGACTCTCTGTGTTTCCTGGATTCGTGTGACTTTTTCTTTCATCAAATTAGGGAAGTTTTCCATCATTACTTTTTCAAACAGACTTTCTATCCCGTGCTCTTCTTCTCTTCCTTCTGGTATCCCTATTATACGGATATTACTATGCTTCATGTTGACCTGCAGTTCCCTTAACACCTCTTTGTTCTTTCTGAGTCTTTTTTCCTTTTCTTGCTATTTCTGGGAATTTTTTTCTACCTTGTCCTCCAGCTCACTGATTCAGTCCTCTTCTTCATCTAGCCTGCTTTTGATTCCTTCTGTGTTCTTCAGTTCAGAAATTGTATTCTCCATTTCCTCTTGGCTCTTGTTGATAGCTTCTATTTCCTTTTTCATGTTTATATAGTTTGCAGTGAGTTCATTGTTGTTTCCCTGTAGTTTTTGGTAATTCTCTGTGAGCTCATTGAGCTTCCTTATAACCATTGCTTTGAATTCAATATCTGATAGTTGACTTGCCTCTATTTTATTGATTAGCATTCTCCTTTCCTTTCATTTGAGGATTCTTTCTCTATCTTTCCATTGTTTGTGAGACTCTTCTTGTTAGCCTCTGCTCCTTAAATTGATCTGTTCTGACTCCCTGGGTTTATGGTGTGAACTTCTATGGTAGGAGACCTGTGATATTCAGTAGTGCAGTCTCTTTGATCTCCTGAGTTTGCTGGTCTTAGGCTCTTGTTTATGTTGGCTCTCTGTATGTCTTTGGGTTTTGATTGTTGTTGGGTCTTTCTTTGGTGGATCCTTCCCTCCAGCTGGTTAACTAGGGGTTGCTCCGTCCACCACATCTTGTATTCTGTTGTGCAGGTGTGGACAGGTTGTGTTGAAGCTGGTTCTTCTGTCTGTCCAAGATTTTGAGGCTTTTCTCACAAAATTGTTCAGATATTTGTTCTGGGTAATTTCTCCACCGTTTAGTTATAATTCCACATTGGTCCTTGGTGGAGGTTAGTGTGGCTTCCACTCACTCCTTCACCTTCTTCTGTTATTATCTATTGGTGGTTCCTTGGTTGGTAAGTTCTCTCTTCCAGCAGGTATACTGTTGTTCACAGCTCCCACCTACTCTTTTATGTGATCAGTTGGAGGGGGAAGGCAAAACGGATTAAGACAGCAGGAATGTATTCTATGGAACTTACATTACCAGCCTGTAGAGAACAGTTAGGAGATCCTTTGGATAAATATAGTGTTAACTGTGATATTTCATCCAACTAGTCATTTTTAAAACAGGGTGGAAAAAAGGACTCTTGTTAGTGGGGGGAAGGATTGTGAGTGGGATCCAGAAAACAGTGAGCTTGTGGGAGGTCAGATTATGAGATATTGTGAGCATAAAGGATAGAAAATAGATGCAGTGTGTGATAGAATAGAGTTAACCATGGCAGGAATAAAGTTCTGGAAACAGTGAAGTGAGCTGAGATCCGGGAGGGGTGCTGTTTAGTATTTACAATTGTATGGAACAGTTATTTACAATAGTAATGGAGCAACAACCATATAACAGAATCTATGTGATCTGCATAACAATAGGAAGTGCATGACCTAGAGTAGTGTGCTATTGTGACACAAGTAAAGTGAAGCAAGGAAAATTAAAAATAAACTATGAAAGAGAGAACAAAGAAACCAGTCAAACAATGCAATTGAACAAATAAAACAAAGAAAACTAAATAGAAGAGAAATTAAAAATACTAATAAAATAAAAGAAGTGAAAATAATGAAAAAAGTAATACAAAAAACAATAACTTGCAAGTTATATGGAATAGCAAAGTGAAATTTATCTCACTCTCTCAATTATTGGGACTATTCCTTTGGGTCTGACTCTGGTCCTTTCACAGCTCCAGGTTTTATTGTCTCACTTGTGGGGGTGGGGGGGGGAGAAAAGAAAGAAAGGAAGAAGAAGAAAAAAGCCTCCTGGGGCTTTAAACTGGCCAAGCCAGTTCTGCTGGTCTTCCTATCTGCAGCAGGCTGAGGGGGTATGGGTTTCACTTTTCTCCCTTCCTGTGGTTTTGCACAGATGGGGGCCAGGTCTGAGCCACACTCTTCCGTTGTTGCCCAGCCTCCAGCCCAGTTCTTCAGTTCACTGCCAAGCCCCCAGTGCCCTTCAGTGCCCAGCCTACGCCTTCAGTCCACCAGTTGTGCTGTCCTTGAGGTGCACCAATTAGGGGCAACTCACCCACCACCTTCTTGCTCTTTGTTGTCCTAGATGCTAGGGACTCTCAGAGTCTCTTCAGGGTAGTTCGGTTTCCCCACTGAGTTAAGTCTTTCTGGGGATTGCTGACTCCCTGAGCCTTGCTGCTCTCCTCTGCAGGAGGTGTCTCCACCTTCCTCTTAGCAAGTCACTCAGGGTGGCTGTTGTGGGTGCACACCTCCTCTGCTGCTGTGGCCAGGACGGTGGGGTCAAGTGCACTCTGCCCCTGGAGCTGCAGAAGTGAGCATGTGGTCTCCACTGCTGCCACAGGAGCACAGTCAGGAACACAGTCTCCAGGCTGCAATCAGGCAAGCAGTGGCCTCTGCTGCAGCAGTGGGGGGTGGGGGCAGGTCTCAGCTGCAGGGACAGGGAGGGTGTCTGGGTTGGTAGCATACCACTGGGGTTGTGGGAGCAGTTGGGTGCCCTCTGTTGCAGCAGCCAGGAGTAGGGTAGGGGCGCAGCGTGGTCCTGGCAGCAGAGGTGGCTGCGGCTGAGGCTGCATGTGCAGGCATAGCCAGGGGAGGCAAAGGTGGCTGCTATGGGAGAACTCCCTAAACTGCCACTGAGTACTTTTTTAATTCCTCCTGTTCAAGCCTGCTGCTCCAGACGAGCTCCTGGCCTCTCACCCAGCTCACCTCTCTAACCAAACCAGAGACTATCCAGGTCAGGGTCGGTCACAGCCCAACTCTTCCCAGCCAGCATCCACAGTCCCAGTGGCATCCACAGTCTCAGTGGTTGTACACCATCCCTGTGCACCTGCCATCCCATTATTATTTCCCCACTGTGACTTCAAGCATCTAGGTCCATCCTGGTGCTGCTCAAACCTCCGTTTAGAACAGGAAGAGAGCCATTGTCCTGGCTCTCTTCCAAGAATCCTACAGCAGGCCTGGCAGGTGCCAGGCCTGGGGCTGCAGCCGCCCTGGTCCCCACACTTTTCCCAGGGACCTTATTGTCCCAAAGCAATGTCCTTACTGTCTGATTTTACAATATCCTCTACAGTTTTGGTCTCCAATCTTCATATATGCTGGGATATCATTGGCTGTCCACTTTGTTCCTCAGAAGATTGGCTAAGTGTTCCACCTGTGCACAGAAGGAAGTGGACTCCACTCCCACCTATCTCGCCACCATCTTACCCCTCTGTGGGCTTTGTTCTCTTTTTCAAATTCCTTTAAGTGTAAAGTTAGACTGTTTATTTAAACTTTTTTTTGAGATGGGCCTGTAGTGCTTTGAATTTCCCTCTTAGGATTGCTTTTGTTGAGTCTCACAGATAGTTTCTTTTTTATGTATATTTTATTGAGTATGCTGTTACAGTTGCCCCAATTTTTTTTGCCTTTGTCCCCCTCTGCCCCATACCCCACCCTCTCCAGCAATCCCCCATCCCTTAGTTCATGTCCATGGGTCATGCATATAAGTTCTTTGGCTTCTCCCTTTTCTATACTGTTCTCAATATTCCCATCTACTTTATTCCTACCAATTATGCTTCTTGATCATTACACCATTTCCCTTTCTCTACCTACCCCCTCCCAGCTGATAACCCTCCAAATGATCCCCATACCCATGATTCTGTTCCTGTTCTGATTGTTTGCTTAGTCTGTCCATGTTTTTATTTTTTAGATTCAGTTGTTGATAGTTGTGAGTTTCTTGTTATTTTAACGTTCATAATTTTGATACTCTTTTTCTTAGATAAGTCCCTTTAACATTTCATATAATAAGGGCTTGGTGATGATGATGAACTCCTTTAGCTTTACCTTGTTTGGGAAGTACTTTATCTGCCCTTCCATTCTAAATAACTTTGCTGTGTAGAATAATCTTGGTTGTAGGTCCTTGCTTTTTATCACTTTGAATACTTCTTGCCAGCTCCTTCTTGTCTGCAAAGCTTCTTTTGAAAAACCAATTGGTAGTCTTATGGGAACTCCTTTGTAGGTAATTCTCTGCTTTTCTCTAGCTGCTTGTAAGATTCTCTCTTTATCTCTAACCCTTAGAATTGTAATGATGATGTGTTTAGGTATGGTACTCTTTGGGTCCAACTTGATTGGGACTCTGCTTCCTAGACTTCCTGCACCAAATTAGGGAAGTTTTCTTTCATTATTCTTTCAAATACATTTCCAATTTCTTGCTCTTTTTCTTCTCCTTCTGGCATCTGTGTGAGGCAAATTTTGGAACTCTTGAAGATGTTCCAGAGGCTGCTTATACTGCCCTATCTTTGGATTCTTTTTTCTTCTTGTTGATTGGTTGTTTTTTGCCTCCTTATGTTCCAAATTATTGATTTGATTCTCAGCCTCATCCACTCTACTATTTTCCCTGTAAATTGTTTATTTCAATGACTGAATCCTTCATTTCTGACTGGATCTTTTTTTCCCTATAAATTGTTTATTTCAATGACTGAATCCTTCATTTCTGACTGGATCTTTTTATGCTGCTGAGGCCCTAAGTTCCTTGAGCATGCTTATAATCAGTGCTTTAAACTCTGCATCTGATACATTACTTATCTCCATTTCATTTAGCTCTTTTTCTGGAGTTTTGATCTGTTATTTGGACCATGTTTCTTTGTCTCCTAATTTTGGCAGCCTCCCTGTGTTTATTTCTATGTATTAAGTATAGCTGCTTTGACACCATGTCTTGGTAATGTGGCCTAATGTAGTAGGTATCCTGTAGGGCTCAGTGTAACAGCCTCCTCTGTCACCCAAGCTGAGTATCAAGTTACACCCTACAGGTTGGCTGAGTACACCCTCCTCTTGTATTTGAGCCTTGGTTGCTGTTGGCAGATCAATGGGAGGGATTTACACAGGCCAGTCAGCTACAAGATTGGCTGTGACCATTTACCACCAACCTCCACCCTGTACAGAGGAGGATCAGCTGTGCAGGGGCACGATTGCAGTTCTCCAAAGGGTCTGTAGCTATCCACTAGGTGTGGTGGCTCTGGGTTTCCCAGGTGGTGCAGGCCAAGGTCAGCCCCCACTTGTGTTTTGCCCAAGGCTGCCCTTCCTGAGCTATAAATCAATCTAAGAAGGCTGCTACTTGTGCTGGCCTTGGAGATTCTCTGGCAAAGCCAAGCTGTGAAACTAATCTAGCTGCTGCTAGTGCTGGACCTGGAGCTCACTGGGGCCAGCTATTGCTTGTTTGATAGGACTTAACAAGCTATGAAGCATGAGGCAAGGCCAGTTATTCATATGGAAAAGCAGCTTGGGTGGACCATAAATTGGGTGGGGCGGTGTCTCTGAGGATCAAAAGGTATTAGCCAGGTTGATGCAGTCTCAAATATGGTCCAGCCTGCTGGCTCCATGGCTCTGCAGGAGGGCTCAAAAAAGGGACAATGGCTTCTGCTCGCCTTGACACCAGACACACCTGCCTCTCCCAATATGCCACTGGTGCCCTTCAAGCTGCCACTCTGGCGCTGTATCTCAGAGGTAGTGAGTCTGAGTAGGTGAGTCCATGTGTGCTTTTTAAGAGGAACTTCTTGGGGCTCCAGATGTTTCTCCCACTGACTCAATCCCCACTGGTTTTTACAACCAGTGTTTTGGGACTTACGTTCTTGGCACTGGAACCCTGGGCTGGGACTCCTCACTCCCGAGATATCCCTTCCTGAACTTTTATGCAGCACACGTGTGCAAGAGACCAACCTGTTCTGCATGTGTGCTCCTCCTACCAGTCTGAATGGATGTGGTTTCTTTAATTCTGTAGTTGTCAGACTTTCATTCAAGCTGATTTGTGATATTTCTGAATGATGGTTGTTCTGTATTTTAGTTGTAGTTTTGATGTTGTTGTGTGAAGAGGTGAGCCATGTCTGCCTATGCTGCCATCTTTACCAGAAGCTTCCCCATAGATTTTGGACTGTTGTGTTTTCATTTGTTTCCAGGTATCTTTTATTTTCTTCCTTGATCTCATGTTGACCCATTCATTGTTTAATAACATGTTATTTAATTTCCATATCTTTGTGTGTTTTTCTACTTTCATAGCACTGTGGTCATAGAAGATGCTTGATATAATTTCAATCTTTTTAAATTTATTGAGATTTGTTTTGTGTCCTAACATGTGGCCTATCCTAGAAAAAGTTCATGTACACTTGAAAAGTATGCATATTCTGCTGCTTTGGGATGAAATGCTCTGAAGATATTAAAACTATTTTATATAGTATGTGGTTGAAGGCTGCTGTCTCTTCATTGATTTTCTGTCTAGAAGATATATGCATTGAAGTCAAAGGGGTGTTAAAATCCCTTACTATGACTGTGTTTCTGTCAATCTCTCCCTTTATGTCCATGAAGATTTGCTTTCCATATTTAGGTACCTCTAATATTGTACCTAAGGTTTTATTCTCTTGTTGGATCGTTCCCTTTATCCTTATGTAGACCTATGTTAATAGGTGCAGACTTTTGTCAGACGCTGCCGGTGACTGACCCTGAGCAACCTGTTCCTAATTATCAATGACCCAGAGCTTGTGGCTCCCTCTACTAGAACTGTTTGTGTGCAGAAAGAACCAGGCTGTGCACCAAGGCCAGCTTTTACCAGCACCAGGCCCAGGGGAGGTTAGTCTAAAATCTCAGAGCTCCCAGAGATTACCTTAGTTGTTAAACTTAATCACTGAGATAGCCTCCAGCTCTACTCCTCAGCAGCCCAGCTTAAGTGTATGGGATGGGGCAGAGTAATACCTGTGGACAGGGCTATTGCTTCCTTTGAGGCTGATGCCACTTGGAGGGGAGTGCTCTGCTTGAGAAAGATGGCCTCTGCAGTATGGGAAGTGACTCAGCACAGAGATACTGCCAGCTGTTCCTTCGGTTTTTTCCCCAGAGCCACCAGCCCTAGACTCTCCTCAGGCACCAATAGTCCACTTTGCCCTCCCTCTGCTGGAGCCCAGGTTAAGTGTCTGCAAATGGAATTTTGTGCTTAAGCCCCTTAAGAGGCTCTCCCCAGTTGTTTCTCCTAGGTGGACAGAAACCCCTCTGCTTTTCACAGCTGGATGTTATCTGAGTTCCTTTCCTGGCTCTTGCAGGCTGGGGAGTCCAGCTTGGGGTTTAGACTGCACAATTCTCAAGCGGAAACCCCCAGCCACTGAAATATCCCTCTGGAACTTCAGCAGTTGCCCATAGGAGCCCAGCCAGCCCTTTCAGACCTCCTTTGCACTACCTACCAGTCATGTCATGGTGCTTACTTCCATCTGTCTTTGGTTATAAGGCTTCTTTTCAGCTAGTGTTTAGCTGATTATTCTAAATGATTTTTCTACAATTTAGTTGTAATTCCAGTGGTCCTGGGAGGATATTTGAGCAGCTTCCACTTACTCCTCCAGCATCTTGGATCTCTGTCTATTTTTAATGAATCTTCCAAATCCCAATGGATAAAACTTTGGCGAGTATGATAAATAAAATAAAGAAAATAATACATCAATGCCTTTGACATCCCCTAACAAGAAACAAATATTGTTGGAGGGTAATTTCACTGTTACTTACTGATAATAAACTAAGAATTATTTTATTAACTATTTCCAATCCTGGAGCTGTAATTAGGGAAAAATCTATAATGCAGAGTATGTTACCTAGTGATACCACTATACATAAGTATTATCACAAGTGTAAAAATAATTAGAACTCGTATTTGGGAAGATCAAGATATTAGCATAAACTTAAAAATTATATACACTATTTCTAAACAAGAACTTCAACCACTAAAATTGAGCACAATAAAAAAGGTAGTAGGAATATGAGAAAATTATTGTTACTAATAGTACTTTTTAATGTACTGTTATTAAAAATCATGTAATTATATAATATAGACATCTTCACAGGAGTGTGATATTTATGAAAGATTTTCTTTAAAGAAAATGTAGTCATTAAAATTATGGCACTGGGCTACTTCCGGCCATGACACAGGCATAGGTAGACACACTGTGCCTCCTGGCAAAACCAAAATAAGGACAACAATTTAGAAACAAAATAATAACCAGAACTGACAAAAAAACTGAACTGTATGGAAGTCTGACAACCAAGGAGTTAAAATAGAAACATTCATCCAGACTAGTAGGAGGGGCAGAGTCGACGGCCGGGCGGAGAGGGGTCAAGGCAAAAAAAGCAGTGGCTTGTGGACCCCAGACACGCAAGGCAGCAGCTGACGGATCCCGGGGGTGCAAAAATGGCATCGGGCGGAGCCTGGGTGGGCAGGCAGTGGCTGGCAGACCCCGGTACCGGGTGGCAGCAAGCAGACCCAGCAGGGTGACGATTGTGGAGTGGGACGCAGGGCGCAAGGCGACTGACCTGGCAATCCCATATTCAGGTGCAGGTAAACCAGCGAAACTGGGGAGCAAGGTAGACTGCACAACCCAGGGTCCCAGCGCAGGGAAATAAGGTCTCAAAACATCAATTGAAAACACCTGTGGGGGTTGAAATGCAGAGAGAGACTCCCAGTCTCACAGGAGAGTTCATTGGACAGACCCACAGGGTCCGAGAATGTACATAAGCCCACCCACATGGGAATCAGCACCAGAAGAGCCCCGTTTGCTTGGGGGAAGCAGTGGGGGGGACTGAAATCCGAGAGAGAGTGGACCAAGCACCATTGTTACCTCTCGGACCCCTCCCCAACATCCTGTGTCACAACCCAGGACTGGGTTGCCCTGCCCAGGGCAAACACCTAAGGCTCCACCCCTTACTAGTAACAGGTGAGTCAAGACAAAAAAAAAAAAAAAGGCCCAAACGGAAGAACAGATCAAAACTCCAGAAAAAATACAACTAAACGATGAAGAGATAAACCAACCTATTAGATGCACAGTTCAAAGCACTGGTGATCAGGATGCTCACAGAACTGGTTGAATTTGGTCACAAATTAGATGAAAAAATGAAGGCTATGCTAAGTGAAATGAAGGAAAATACACAGGGAACCAATAGTGATCAGAAGAAAATTGGCACTCAAATCATTGGAGTGGACCAGAAGGAAGAAACAACCAAACAGAAAAGAGTGAAAAAACAAGAATTCAAAAAAATTGAAAGAGGCTTAGGAACCTCCAGGACACCTTTAAACGTTCCAACATCTGAATTATAGGAGTACCAAGAGGAAGAGAAACAAACTGAAAACTTATTTGAACAAATAATGAAGGAGAACTTCCCCGATCTGGCAAAGGAGATAGACTTCTAGGAAGTCCTGGAAGCTCAGAGTCCCAAAGAAGTTGGACCCAAAGAGGAACACACCAAGGCACATCATAATTACATCAGCCAAGATTAAAATGAAGGAGAGAATCCTAGAAGCAGCAAGAGGTAAGGAGACAGTTACCTACAAAGGAGGTCCCATCAGACTGTCAGCTGATTTCTCAAAAGAGACCTTGCAGGCAAGAAGGGGCTGGAAAGAAGTATTCCAAGTCATGAAAGGCAAGGACCTACATCCAAGATTGCTCTATCTAGCAAAACTTTCATTTAGAATGAAATGGCAGATAAAGTGCTTCTCAGATAAGGTCAAGTTAAAGGAGTTCATGATCACCAAGCCCTTATTTTAAGAAACGTTAAAGGGACTTGTCAAAGAAAAAAAGATAAAAAACATGTATAGTAAAATGACAGCAAACTGACAATTATTAACAACCACACCTAAAACAAAAAGAAACTAAGCAAACAACTAGAACAGAAACAGAACCACAGAAATGGAGATCACATGGAGGATTATCAACAGGGGAGTGGGAGGTGGGGGGGCAGGTATGGGGAATAAGTAGCATAGATGGTAGGCAGAAAATAGGAGGAAAGCAAGAATAGTATGGGAAATATAGAAGCTGAAGAACTTATGACACATGGACATAAACTAAAGGAGGGGGAATGTGGGTGGGAGAGGGTGTGCAGGGTGGAGGGGAATGAAGAGGGGAATGAAGGGGGGAATGGGACAACTGTAATAGCATAATAAAATATATTTTAAAAATTATGGCACTGAAGAAGCTAATAAATTTTTGAAACTTTTATTGTTTTAAATTTAAAACAAAATTCAGTTTGAATCACAAGTGGGAATACAATGCCTTCAAGATTTCTAAAGCTATTATTCTACATAATGAAACAGAATTAACAGCATAGCATAATGTGAACTTGTCATTCCAGTGATTTATATTTTTTCTTGGTATAACTTAAACTTGTTTTTTACTTAACACAAGTTAATAGAACTATACAAAAAGAGATATTTTTAAATGACTTGCCAAAATTATTATGAATGTGCTTAAGAACACAAATCTGTAAATGCCTGGGTAAACGAGTCAGTAAAGTTTTTACCTTAATAGTGACTTTACAAGGCTTTACTTTTGTAAGCAAGAAGAGTAGATTGTGTTGTTTTTGCTGAAAACACTTCTTTTATACTTACTCTCTCTGTATTACAGGTCTATAGAGAACCCACACACTGCATTTCATAACATTCTGATCTACCTGATTTTCTGTGTAATGCTAGTCCCACAAGGTAAGGAACTTCCCTATTGCTCCCTAATGCTAGTGGACCAACCCTAAGTTGTGATCCACTTTCATGCCTGCAGAAAGGCCTGCTGGTCCTTTTCATCAGCCCTGCCTTACCTGCTGCCAATGAGAAAATGGACTGGGAAAATTCTCGCTATCTAACCCACTGTTTCCTTGGAGGTAGAGACAGGGCACAGGAAGGGGAGGACTTAGCTGTTAACAGATTTAGCACATACTTTATATGTGTACTCTAGAACACGGTGTTGCCTCCAATCTCCTATCTTTCAGTCAACTCACTTCTAACACTATAAGTAAAATATAAGATGGTCTCAAGTCTGTATCATCAAACATAAAGCCTCTTCTGTTACAGTAACTAATCTTTCTTTGGATTTAAAAAAAAGAAAAAACTTCCCTTAAGGAAAAAACACCATTGGTTACCTAACCTGATTGCTAAATTATAGCTCATTTGTTTGAATGTGATTCAAAGAATCATCTAGAATTCTGTGGCAACTACTGTGAGTTTGATTATCAATAAAATAACAAAAAGATAGATGGAAGGATGAATTACTGAAGGTCCAAAATCAAATTCTGATTCTAAACACAATAACAAATTTTTCTATTCAGGATTAAGCTGTCTTTAGGAGTCAAAATGATTTGGAGGTCATCCAACCCAACTTTCATCCAGATATTACACCTCTCACATATAGTAGTCTTCTGAATTATAAAAATGTATAAAGTTATTTCAAAAAACCTACATAAATAAAAATTATCTATATATAGAAATATCTATTCAGCAATTCCATAATTTAAATATTCAAATCAAATTGGATAGAACTGGTTCCCTTTCACTCCCAGACTGTATTTACACACTAACACATCAAGTAACATTAAAACAATGATGAACAGACCACCTGGTTTAAATGGAGAACACAGTGTTCTAACACAGTCCCCATTTTTTCCATGAACATAAAACTTTAAATCGCATATATGAATTATATCTCAATGTACTGTAAAAAAAATTACAAGTAACTTACTAACCTGGACTTTGGTCTCTCATTTTAAGGTTTGGTTCTGGAATGCAAATATGGTGTTTGAAAGCCCAATAAAATCAATCTCATATATAGTTTGTGTATATATGAATCATTTACAAGGACCGATGAATCCACTGCATCGCCAATGGAAGGTTTTGGTGAAAAAGCAAATGTGTCCAACATAGAAAATAACTCTTTATTTGGTCAAAAGTATAAAAGGTTTGACCTATTTGAAATATGAAAAAGCTGAGTATTTGCAAGATATGTGAAAATACTCAGCAAAGATACTATGAAAAGTTGAATAACAAAGTAACTTCTTTCTCAAAAAAATTATTTTAGGCCACAGTATATAACAGAACTTATTGCTATTTGAGATATCATTAAAAATAGGTTCATATATAGAAGTGCTTATGTATCAGTAATACCTCTTCACTGATATGAAACGATATGCCCCTTCTAGAAGACATACTCACTAAATCTCCTTTCTAAAACTGTATTTTTATCATTTCAAAAACTTCTGTGTCTAATATGATCAAAAAGATCTTACCAAAATCACACAAATTATAAATCAATTAAAGTTCTGATTTCATTAATTTTAGCTTGTTTCATTTCATCAGCATTTGTTTTTTTAGTTCCAAAGGCTCCAGCTGCAAGCTCTCTCTTTGTGTTTTGTATTTTCAGCATATTTTCTTCAACAGAGTCCTTAACAATAAACTTTAAAAGAAAAAAAAAGTTAAATTAGTTAAGTACTTTTTAGGGTTACAATATTTAAAATCTTTAAAAATAAACAAAAACTTGTTAAGATGGAAATGTGGGTCTACATTTTCTAGTATTATGTAGCTTTCAAAAATGGTCAATAATAATCTATTAGAAACTGTTTAGCTCCTTTTCCTGAATAAACAGGGAGAATATTTAGAACATAATAACTAGAGATAAGCATTGCTTTCCTTCATCATTCAATATGGTTTTCTGCTAAAGACATAAGTTATATCTTAAAACTCCCTCATCAGAGAAGAATAGCATACAAAAAAGCCAACTTTATAGGCAGCTCTGTTAACTGGAATATGATCAAAATACACTTATTGTATTTAAAAAGGTGAATGAGATTTTACCAGAATTTCAAGAATGAGCTTTTATCTCGTAAAATTCATAATGTAAAAATTTTTTTAAAAAATGATCATCTCCACAGATGCTTAAGCATTTGATAAAATTAAACATTTATTTATTCCTGAGAAAATAATGTCTTCATTAACTTAGAAATAAACACCCTCAACCTTATTAAGGGCAGCTACTAGAAACTTAACAAAAACAACATATTTAATATAAAACAATAAAAGCATTCCCAACAAAAACAGTCACAAGTCAAAATGGTTACTATCACTACTGCTAGTCAACACTGTGTAAGAGTACTGGTTACTGTGGTAACTAAGGGTGTGTTACAAAATGTTATTGAAATACTTAAAAAACCCAAATAGCCCTGGCCAGTGTGGCTCAGTTGGTTGGGGCATCGTCCTGTAAACTGAAAGGTCACAGGTTTGATTCCTGGACAGGGCACATTGCCTAGGTTGCAGGTTCAGTCCCCAGTCAGGTGATACAGGAGAAGCAACTTGATCGATGTTTCTCATGTCAATGTTTCTCTCCCTCTTTCTTCTTCGCTCCCCCTCTCTCTAAAATCAATAGCCATGTCCTCAGGTGAGGACATTAAAAAAACATAAATGGAGATGTGACCTAAGTTCCTGTACAGGAAAACATTAACAAAAAAGATAGTTCTCAAATAATCATAAATTCAATAAATCCCAAACAAGATTTCTTAAATGAGATTTGCTAACTGAAATCCAAAGTTCAATTCAAGAGTAAATAATAGTAATAACCAATATAATTTAAAAAAGGGTAATGAGAGCACTTTACTCTAGTATATATCAAAGCATACTTTATAAAACCATAGTAATTATAACAATATTTTCCTGGGAATAGGAAAAAAAGAGATCAATGGAACAGAACAGAGTCCATAAGAGACCCATGTAATATATATGAACTAGTTTATGATGAAAGTGAAATTTCAAATCAAAAGAAAAAAGGGACTTTTCAAAACAATTGATAATGAAGCAAATAGTTCTTTGTTTGAAAAAAATACAATTATAACAGTATCATGAATCATAAACAAAACATGAAATACTTCAAAAGAATCAAAAGTAAATATGAGATTCATTTTTAAAATTTGAAGACAAAGCCTTCTGTCCCAAGCAAGACCTAAAACCCTCAATAGCCCTGGCTGGCGTAGCTCAGTGAATTAAGCGCAGGCTGCGAACCAAAGCATCACAGGTTCGATTCCCAGTCAGGGCACATGCCTGGGTTGCAGGCCACGGCCCCCAGCAACCACACATTGATGTTTCTCTCTCTCTCTCTCTCTCTCTCTCCCCCCTTCCCTCTCTAAAAATAAATAAATAAATAAAATCTTAAAAAAAAAAACCCACAATATACAGAGAAAAAGGCTGACATATTTTAAATCATAAAAATTTTAAAACTTTCATGACAAAAAGCACATAAAGTTCAAATATGAGCAAGAGCCTGGAATAAACCATGTCCAATACACTTAAAGCATTTAAAATCAGAATGTATAAAGGAACCCTTTATACTCTAAAACCGTATTTGTACTTTTTGAAAACTAGGTAAAATATATAAACAAGCAATTCACAGAAAAAAATATTAACAGACAATAGTTATGCTCAAGGTCTTAGGTAAGTGAAAATTAGAAAGGTACTTTCTTGACTATTACATAAGCATAAATTCATATCATTCTCATACATCACAGTCTATTCTGAAAACAAGTTGAAAGTTATCTAATAAAAAATTCTAAATCCAGAATTCTATTTCTTAACCAATCCTGAAGAAATATTTGAATAAATACACAAAAATGCAGGTTATATAATGCTCACTATGGCATTGTTTTTATTAGCAAATAAATTGAACTGGTTAAATAAAGTGTGATGTATCTAAATTCAGGTGTTAACAAGAATGGGTATGTAGAGTAGTCAGAGACAGAAAGTAGAAGGGTGATTGCCAGGGGAAATAGGAAAGAATAGTGACTTATGGGTAATGGGTACAAAGTTTCAGTGTGAGGTGAAAAATTTCTGGACATGGATGATAGTCATGACTGAAACAACAATGTGAATGCCCTAATACCACTGAACTGCACAGTTAATATTTTTTAATATTTTAAATATTATGTTTATTTATATCTTACCAACACACAATAGGAAAAACAGAATAGGCTAGATCTAAATGTTCGTATATGGTAGTCTCCAATATACACCGTTAAGGAGGAAGAAAATATGTTGCAGAATAATATGACCCCATTTATCTTAAATTTTAAAAAAGGTACACATTAAGTATGAATGTATGTAAACATAGAGAAAGGGACATTGAACAGCATATATTAAATGATTTATTGATGGTGGTTTCCTCTGAAGAGAATAAAGGTGATCTTCATATTTCAATCTTTTATAATAACATATCCATGTATTATCTGTATAACTTGAAAAGCCTTAACAAGTTAACTTTAAAACAGATGACTTAAATGACTCCCAGCCAAAAAGGAGGCGCAGGTAGACACACTGTGTATCCTCATACAACTACAAAAAGGACAACAATTTAAAAACAAAAAACAACCAGACTGACAAGAAAATCGAACTGTATGGAAGTCTGACAGCCAAGGAGTTAAAGAAACATTCATCCAGACCGGTGGGGGGGAGAGGGGGCGAAGACGGGCAGTGGGGCAGAGAGAACTCATAACAAGGTAGCAGCTGGTGGACCTGGTGAGGCAGCGGGTGGTAGAGCAGGCAGTCCCACATTTGCGTGCAGATAAACCGGGAAGAACAACTGGGGGGCCAGACAGACCACACAACCCAGGGCTCCAGCCTGGGGAAATAAAGCCTCAAACCTCTGATTGAAAATATCTGTAGGGGTTGAGGCAGCATTGGGAGACACTCCCAGCCTCATGGGAGAGTTCGTTGGAGAGACCCACAGGGTCCAAGAATGCATACAAACCCACCCACCCAGGAATCAGCACCAGAAGGGCACAATTTGCTTGTGGGTAACAGTAGAAGTCACTGAAAACTGGCAGAGAGCAGAGCAAGCACCATTGTTCCCTCTCAGACCTCTGCCCCACATAGTATCACAACACAGCAATGTGTGTTACCCTGCCCTGGTGAACACCTAAGGCTCTGCCCCTTACTACAGAACAAGCATGCCAACAACAAAAAAATGGCCCACATGAAAGAACAGATCAGACCTCCAGAAAAAATACAAGCTAGCAATGAAGAGATAGGCAGCCTACCAGATGCACAGTTCAAAACACTGGTAATCAGGATGCTCACAGGATTGGTTGAATGTGGTTGCATATTAGAGGAAAAAAGGAAGGCTATGCTAAGTGAAATAAAGGAAAATGTAAAGGGAACCAACAGTGACAGGAAGGAAACTGGTACTCAAATCAATGGAGTGGACCAGAAGGAAGAAAGAAACCTTCAACCAGAAAAGAATGAAAAAAACAAGAATTCAAAAAAATTAGGAGAGGCTTGGGAATCTCCAAGACATCTTTAAACATTCCAACATCCGAATTATAGGGGTACCAGGAGGGGAAGAGGAAGAGCAACAAGTGGAAAACTTATTTGAACAAATAATAAAGGAGAACTTCCCCATTCTGGCAAAGAAAATAGACTTCCAGGAAGTCCTGGAAGCTCAGAGAGTCCCAAAGAAGTTGGATCCAAGGAGGAGCACACCAAGGCACATCATAATCACATTAGCCAAGATTAAAGATAAGGAGAGCATCTTAGAAGCAGCAAGAGATAAGGGGACTGTTACCTACAAAGGAGTTCCCATCAGACTGTCAGCTGATTTCTCAAAAGAGACCTTGCAGGCAAGAAGGGGCTGGAAAGAAGTATTCCAAGTCATGAAAGGCAAGGACCTACATCCAAGGTTGCTCTATCCAGCAAAACTTTCATTTAGAATGGAAGGGCAGGTAAGTGCTTCTCAGATAACGTCAAGTTAAAGGAGTTCATCAACACCAAGCTCTTATTTTATGAAATGTTAAAGGGACTTATCTAAGAAAAAGAAGATTAAAAAACATGTACAGTAAAATGACAGCAAACTCACAATGATTAACAACCACACCTAAAGCAAAACCAAAAGCAAACTAAGCAAACAACCAGAACAGGAGAAGCAGCACAGAAATGGAGCTCACATGGAGGGTTACCAACAGGGGAGTGGGAGGAGGAGAGAGGGGGGAAGGTACAGAGAATAAGTAGCATAGATGGTAAGTAGAAAATAGGGGCAAGGTAAGAATAGTATGGGAAATGTAGAAGCTAAAGAACTTATGACACATGGACATGAACTAAAGAGGGGGAATGTGAGTGGGAGAGGGTGTGCAGGGTGGAGGGGAATGAAGGGGAGGTAGTGGGACAACTATAATAGCATAATCAATAAAATATATTAAAAAAGAAATGTTAAAGGACTTATCTAAGAAAAAGAAAATTAAAACTATAAACAGTAAAATGATGACAAACTCACAGCTATTAACTGAACATTAAAAAAAAACTAAGCAAACAACTAGAACAGGAATAGAATTCACAGAAATGGAGATCACATGGAAGGTTATCAGCAGGGGAGGGCGGGGAGGGGGAAAAGGTGCAGAGAATAAGTAGCATAAATGGTAGGCAGAAAATAGACATGGGGAGGTTAAGAATAGTATAAGAAATATAGAAGCCAAAGAACTTACAGGTATGACCCATGGACATGAACTAAAGAAGGTGGAATGTGGGTGGGAGGGGGTGTGCAGGGCGGAGGGGAATAAAGGGAAGGAAATGGGAAAACTAATAGCATAATCAGTAAAATATATTAAAAAAAAAAGATTAGCCAGTCACATCACTGCCTGGTCTTTCTTGTGTTGGAGATAACATATGCTTATTTTTCCCTATATAATAAATTTGGTTTCCTATTTGTTAAATGTTCATAAATCTGTAGGAAATCTTCAGTGTGGTGCTGAAAAGCCCTAGGTGGTGTCTCAGAAGACCTAATTCTAATGTTATTTTAGCCCCTATTTAGCTGGAGATCTCTGGCCTGGGCTCTTAACCTCCCTGGATGTTTCCTCACGTGTAAAGGAGGTGGAATAAGTAATCTTATGTTTACCACTCTGTATTTTTGATATTAAGGGTATCTTGGCTAAAATGTTTGAAATGATCTTAGAGATGTTAACATTTGTAGCTTCAAAGCTGTTTCCACAATAAAATTGACTCAGTACACTAAAGAAAAAATAAATAAAAATAAAAAGAAATAAAATAAAATAAAATAAAATAAAATAAATACAATACATAAAAATAAAATAAATAAATAAAAAAATAAAATAAAAAGTAAAATAAATTAAAATAAATAAATAAATAAAGTAAAATAAAATAAAATACTTAAAAACTCACTTTTGTGATGATCACTTCCTGTTTCTGGCCAAGCCTATGGCACCTGTCAAAGCACTGATCTTCAGCAGCTGGATTCCAGGCCTAGCAAATGGAACAGGAGTTGTTTTATTACCACACTGATCTGCACAAGTTCTTTCATTTCAGTATTCATACACCTTTAATTGACTGAAATTTTTCTGGCTGAATTCAGATACTGACATTATAAATGCTCTCGGATAAAAAATCCACACTCCCCCTAGGCTCCCAATCACTACTATGATAGGCAGGTACTCGCCCCCATCATTTTACTCCAGTATCTAAGACAGGGCCTAATACATAGAAAACACACACTATAAATGATTGTTGATTAATCACATAATAGCTTCCTGCTTTTTTTTCCCATTTTAAAGTTGATCTACGTGTGCTTAACAGGGAAAAAAAAGTTTACATAGTCTCTTAAGTAACTTAATTTATATCAGAAACTATGTAATTGGGTCCATTTATGAAAAAGTTTTTCTACTTTTGCTGGTGTTTTATTCTGTTTTGTTTTTTTAACTTTCCTATACTTATTAAGTAAAAGTATAAACATTTTTTAGGGGCAATCAAAAGTCCTAGAAATTATTTAAGACTTTGTTGATACAATTTCCTGTATCTATATTTGAAATCAGTTTAACCTCAAAACTGAACTAAAAAAGAAACATTAATTAACATTGGCATTATCACAGAAACTGTCTTACAGTGAAGAATAAAACAATGAATCAATCATAAGGGAAAAATAAGCAAAAAAGATACAGAGTTCTTCAGTCTAGAATGATAGGAGTAAAGTAGTTTTGAAACAGATCATGAACTGTCAGCATAATGATCATTAACTTTCAAACTTAAACTATTGGGTAACACTTGACAACTGAAAATGAGATGTTTGGGGGAAAAGGAACATTTATACAGCAAAGTGCCACCTGAAAATAGAAACAAATTATTAATCCATAAGTAGATGTTAAGTTTATAGTATGATTTATACTTATTGTGTTATTTTCTTCTATTTAAAGTCCCCTTGAGATCAAGGGAAAAGATTTTACTACTAACTTGCTGTAATTTGAGTTTTGGTTTGTTTTTGGTATAGAAGTTAGATTTAAGGACAAAACTCAGCTTATGATTTTCTAAAACTGATAATCATATTTTCTATTTCATAAATGGACACATTTTGAAACCATTATACCAAGAGCCCAGGTAAAATGTTCCTTTCCATTGTCTGTATTTTGCCTAGAAACCTAAGCTGGAAATAATACATCTAGTATAACAATCAGGAATCCAATTTACCTCATGATAGTATAAAACTGATAGCTCCCATTGTCCCAGGAGTAATGAAGTGATTACCTTTATCAAAAGCACATAATGGAACATCACAATAAACTTTAACTCTTATACAACAAGGTAAAAGATTTTCATGAGCAAATTCTTCTGACTGAATCTTATTTTGGTGCAGGGGACCTGACTTTTGTTTTAAAGTTAGAAAACATTTGAAAGCTTGAAATGTTCAATCAACTCACTGTGAAACTGCTAAAACATTCTGTAAGTTTTTTAAAACTATAACTGCTAAAGAGCTTAGTCTCTGACAAACTATAATACTAATTAAAATACTGTATTTGGTATTAATAGCCACTTCCTTATCAAATACTATGATTATAACCAAAGAATAAAATACTTTGGGAATTAGTTCCAATATTCCGCCTCCAGAATTTTCGTTGTGTTAATTAATACACAGTATGTCCAGAAAAAGTCAAGCCACTGTTACTATAACAAAGACGGTTTACATGACATCGATGCAATCTGGCAGCCAAGGAGAGTGGACTGGAATGCACATACATAAACAATGACAACTTCACTGTACTAGTTAGTGGGGGTGGCAGACACCACTGAGTGAGCATGAATACTGTGGAATTGCCTTATCCTAAGCAGTACTCAGTGCGATGAACCCAAGTTACTCTAGAGTGCCTCCAGCCCAAATGGCCCCATTGTGCAGTTAGAAAAAGGCACTCCTATGTGGATGCAGCTTATGTCACACAGTTTGGTGAGTAAAGTTGAGAGTAAATTTTAGCTCCCACTCTACCCCTAGGCCTCCACCACACAACCATGAGTGACTGCACTTTTAGACAAAAAATTTACCCAAAACATTCCATTAATGGTATTGTTTCTAAATTGTGAGGCTGGGCCACTTGCACCTGAACAACCTGTGGTCTGTATAAAATATAGCTTCCTGGATCTTTTATGATTTTCTGATCTTTTAAGATCAGAAATTACATCTTACCTAATTCTTTTGTACATTGCAGCTTAAGATCAGCTACTTCATTTATCTTGTTTATAGCCAGATTCCCAGTGCCTATTAGAGTCCCTGTCACAATGCAGGATCTCATTATATGTTGGATAAATGCATGAAACCACTACTCTTAAAATACTACAGTTAATAGAAACTTATTCTGTATATAGAAGATAAATAGAAATGTATAGTTCTTAAGGACATGGCCTCTGATACTGGTTTGTATATTACTAGATGTCTGATGTTAGGCAAGTTATTCTACTTCTCTATGCTTCAGATTCCTAACCTGAAAAATAGGAATAATAACAAGATCTATCTCATAGGGATGTGAGAATTTTATCTCACTGATATATGTAAAGCACTTAAAACTATGAAGGCATTTACCAAATAGTTTTTGTTCCTTACATTTTTAGACGTAATAACATACCAGAAAGTCTACAAAATTACTTACTGGGTCCATTAAAAACACTCGAGAAGCTGCAGAAAGGTTCAAACCAACTCCACCTGCTTTTAAGGATAGAAGCATTATAGTTGGAGATCCAGCTTCAGTGTTTTGAAAACACTGAATCGATTCAACTCTTTTCTTTTGGGCCATTGAACCATCCAAACGAGTAAACACAAATCCAGAGGCTCTAATGGAAGGGACAAAAGAGACAAATAATACTTCCTATACTACAGTAACTGCAGTGGCTTTATTCAACCAATTCTTTCACTCATTTATTTTTACAAATATTTACTAACCATATACTACAATGTCAGGCTCCAAATATATATATAAATATAAAGTTAACCTCATATAAATTGTAAGTATATAGAAAATTAGAAATTTAGAAAAAATTAGAAATATAAATTAACCTAAATTTTCTGCAGTCATCTTTTTGCAATAAATTCAGACTTAATCTTTAAAATTCCATGCTCCCAGAAAATATCCTTTATTGTGACTCTGAATATTATTTTAAATAGACGAAATAAATAAAACTGATAAGCCTTAAATAGTTTTTGCTATCCAAATCAAAACACATATAAAAATCCATTTACTGAAAGTGAGAAACACTGTTCAACTTACCTGAGTGGTGTTTCTATTAAAGACAGAAACGTTGTAAACTGAGAAACAACTAAACTTTTTATGTTGGGGTTCTTCTTTCTTAAGTCAATCAATGCATGCATTAGGGCATTGATCTGGAAAAAATCAGAACACCCGTTAGGTTCCATTTTGAACTGGCAACATACATCCAAAATTTATTATAAAGAGAAAAGTCTTGCCACGTTATTTCCCTAAAATGCAAAAGTAAAACACCACCAATTTTTAAAATTAAGACTGAATAAATACTATCACAATCAGAAACCTTTCTCTTTCCTCTGAAAGTTACCACCAGAAATAACAAAGCCAATAATCAGCAAAAAAAATATTCAAATGACAGAATTAAAGGCATAATTATTATTTCTATACATAGTATTTCTTTATATAAACATAATGCAATTACTCTAATATTTTACCTTTGAACTAGATGTCCATTCCATGTTAGACTTTTTCTCAGTGTCACATGCCAATTCTTCTGGAGGACATTCTAATAAATTGTCTCCATGTATATCATTTCTGCATAAAGGGCATTTAGCATGTGGCTACGTAAGACAGAACAAAGTATGAGTGATACTTATCAGAGGAATGGAAATAAAAATTAACCTAAAATTTCTAAAAAGCATTTTGAATTCTGTATATTTACTAGCTACAATTCTATAAAACCTTTTATTAGATTCATCCATTTGAGACAAATCTGTACATGCTGAACTCCAGGCAGATAAAACGTTCTAATGTGGTAAGTGGGATGGGTAAAGAAGAGAACAGAAGTATGTGATCTTGACTAGCACCAAGGACTTGAAACAATAAATGTTTCACTATCTGCAGACAAGTAAAGAAACCATGAACAGTTTCTTGAACCTAACTATAACAATATAACACACTAGTTGAAACCATTTAAAGGAAAAAAAAAATCCTTCTTAATGGCTTGTAAAGCCAGTCAAGATCAGTTAGATCCTATCAGGCTCACTCAAAGCAGTATCTGTTGTGTCCATTTGATTTGTACCAAGACATGCTAATTAATAAAAAAATTCTGAAACTAAAACAGTGTAGAAGTCAGCACAGTGGGGTTACCTTTAAAGGAAGAGGGAGCAGGTAAATGACTGGAGAACACAAGGACACCTAGGTAGTCTTTACTTGGTATGTTTACTTCACAACTCACAGAGCTGTACAATCATGACTTCTACATTTTTTGTATATGTATATTACATATCAAAAATGTTTTTAAAAACTCTACCTCAGTTGAAGGCCTGCTTACAGGATTATTTCACTTCAAAACATTCTACTGTATGTAAGAATCTAGATCTACATTAACCAATACCATAGCCAATAGCCACATGCAGCAATTAAGCCTTTGAAATATGGCAACGTGCTATAGACATACAATACCAATGGATTTTGAACTTAAATTTTAAGTTAAAAAAGTCATAGAAAGTATATCATTAATAATTTTTATATTTTAGATATATTGGATAAATAAAAATATATTGTAAAAGTTAACTTCGTCTATTTCTACTAAAAATACTAAAATTACCTTTGCATCTCTCATTATCGATCTATTTGTTGGACAGCAATGGTATAAACAATTAGAACTAGAATACTGACTGTGAAAATGCTACCAAAAATATAATGTATTTTTATGTTAAAAGGGCTTAATTATAAGAAATATATCACCTATTAAAAGAATGATATAATTAACAGCGAAAGGTACATTAGTAAATCCAAGCACAAAACTCTTACAGTCTTTTGGACTTTTTTCATTATACTCAAAACAGGTGCACCACTCCATCAAACACTCAATATGTACTGAACATTAAAACTAACCTGCTCATTCTGAATGACTTGGCAAATACAGGGTTTACAGAAGACATGTGCACAATGTGTTATGACAGGAACTGTTAAAGAATCCAAGCAAATTGCACATTCTTCATCGGAACCTGAGCTCAGAATTAACTTCATCTTCCGTATTAACTTCTTTCGTAGTTCTTCAGGTGTATCATTTCCTAGAGAAAATGCTGAAAAATTAATTTCAGAACAAAATTTGTAATGTGATAAATTAATCTTCCTTATACAGAAAAAAAGTTTTGTTTTGGTAGTTTTAGTATTTTTCTATTATAGTCAACAAGCATGATTTAAATTTGAAATTTTAAGAAATATTCAGTAGCTAAAATAGTAGCCAACCCACATAATACAACTTACACAGAAACATCATTATAACACAAGCTGCATGCACATTTCACCGGTATGAGATTTTGCCTATTTTACAAATAAACTAAATTTAACCGATATGAAAAATTTCTCCTTCTCATTTAAGTATCTCTAAAAAATGTAATGGTGTAAACCAATCCTATTTACCTACCTGAGGGAACACTGGAAGATACTGCATTTGTAAGAAGGTGAGTATGACAACAGATCTGCCGCAATCTGAGGAGAAGACCCAGGACATCTGCATAGTGTGCGAGGACGGTCCCTTCATTAAAATACCTACAGATAGAAATGTTAAATGTTACACTATTTCCTATTCTAAAACAATGGAATGAAAATGGCATTGTTCTCGTCTTCTCTGGAAATCACATTAAAACAAGAATAAAAAAAACAGAAAAGCAAACTATTTTTAATGAAACCAGGAGAGATTTGTAACAGAAAAGTAAAACATGAGAAATGTCTGCCAACTGCAGTATAAGTCAGACAGGAAGACGTGGAAAGACAGGACTGAAGATCTCAAACAGACCTTCTAGGGCACAATTCTTCAAAACAGACTACATGCCCTGAGGTGAAAATCAACTTCTCTCAAATGAAAAAAACAGAGTGCATGACTAGTGGCTTGAATTTCCCTGGACAAGTTTTATTCTAAGGAGGAGGGAAGGTAAACTGGATAAAGAAACACACAGACCTACTGTGTTTTCAGAAAAGACTGTGAGCACAGCATTCCACACTGTAAAAAATCTTAAATCTTCTGATCTGTTATGTGAGCACAGGTAAAACCTAAAAGAACTGACATGTAACCCTCAGTCATAAATAGGGATATTTCCTTCTAGTTTGGAGCACAGCTAGGACTCCATCCCTCTTATGTGAATCTCCTGCAAATAGCTAGTCAGAAAAAAACTGAAGACATTCATACATAAGTCACAATCAGTAAAGAGTAAGAGACAAATAGCAGTGAAAGAAAACTCACTATAAAAATGTTGACACAGAGCAAATAAAAATTATAACCAAGAATACTGCTATGATATAACACCACTCAATAAAACAATTCCTAAAATAATAAAAAAAAAAACATAGTATCTTAAGGCAGAGACAAAGTACTTTGAAAAGGTAAGGCAAAGCAATGCAGAGAAGAACCAGTACAGACTGAATGGGAAAGAAAAAAGTGTACCATCAGAGAAATACAATGTAGCACTTAAACAGAATCTAGCCACTGATAAAAAACAAAGAAAACAATGTGGAAAACAGGATTGAGAAAAGAAAAATTAAACAGAAAGATGTAAAGAATTATAACATGACAGCTACAAAAAAATCCAAAATACACAGAAATATAATAATGAAACAGAAAATAATATTTAAAGAACTTTCAAAGCCTAGAATACACAAGTTTAAATGGTATACATTCCAGGAAAAAAAAAGTCAAGAGGAGTCCTGGTCAAATTGCTGGCTTTTAAAGAAAAATAAAATAAAATCAGAGTTTTCCATAGAAACATTCAATAGAAAATACAGTATACCAATGACAATACAGGCTGTGAAGGAAGAATGAGTAATCTAAAATTTATATACTAAGCCCAACCTAATATTTAAGTAGTGAGGCAATAAAAGAAATTTAGCCTAATAAGTAGAGCATAGACTCTATAGAGCTAGACTGTCTTAAATTCAAAATCTAACTCTGGCCCTGGCTGGTGTGGCTCAGTAGATTGAGTGCTGGCCTGTGAACCAAAGGGTCACCAGTTTGATTCCCAGTCAGGGCATGTACCTGGGTTGCAGGTCAGGTTCCCCGGTTGGGGTGCGTATGAGAGGCAAGCACTCATACACTGATGTTTCTCTCCCTCTCTTTCTCCCTCCCTTCCCTTCTTTCTGAAAATAAATAAAATCTTTAAACAAAAAAAGGAAAGAAAAATAACTACGAGCAGGGGTGGGGTAAAAAAAACTCTGACTCTGCCAATTTAACTATGAAAACTTGGGCAGGTTTCTTACCCTCTGTATTTGCACTTCCTCAGCTGTAACAGTAGTATAACAGTAATAATACACACCTCATTGGACTGTTGTTATTCTGGAAAAGAATGGAGGCATAGGCAGAAACATTTCACCTCCTTGCACAACCAAAAAGAAGGATAACAACCAATCTATAAAATAAAACACAACCAGAACTGCCAGAAAATTGAACTGTATGGTCCAACAACCAAGGAGTTAAAAAATAAACATTTATCCAGACTGGTGAGCTGACAAACTGAGGAGACACAAGAAATATGGCCAAATGAAAGAACAAATCAAAACTCCAAAAAAACAACTAAGCAAAGAGGAAATATCCAACCTATCAGATGCAGAGTTCAAAACACTGGTAATCAGGATGCTCACAGAAATGATTATGGCCGCAAAATAGAGAAAAAAGTGAAGGCTATATAAAGTGAAATAAAGAAATAAATATAGGGAATCAACAGTGAAGGGAAGAAAACTGGGACTCAAATCAATGATTTGGAACATAAGGAAGAGATAAACACTTAACTGGAACAGAAAGATGAAACAAGAATTCAAAAAAATGAGGAGAGCTTAGGAACCTCTGAGACAACTTTAAATATTCCAACATCAGAATCATAAGGGTGACAGAAAGAGAAGAGGAAGACGACGAAATCAAAAACTAATTTGAAAAAATAATGAAACAAATCTTCCACCAATTTGGTGGAAATAGACATACAAGTCCAGGGAGCTCAGAGAATCCCAAACAAGTTGGACCCAGGAGGCCCACACCAAGACACATCATAATTAAAATGCCAAAGGTTAAAGATAAAGAGAGAATGTTAAAAGCAGCAAGAAAAGAGAGTTACATACAAAGGAGTTCCCATAAGACTATCAGTTGATTTCTCAAATGAAACCTTGCAGGCAAGAAGGGACTAGAAAGAAGTATTCAAAGTCATGAAAAACAAGGACCTACATCCAAGATTACTCTATCCAGTAAAGTTATCATTTAGAATGGAAGGGCAGATCAAGTGCTTCTAAGATAAGGTCAAATTAAAGGAATTCATCATCACCAAGCCCTTATTATATGAAATGTTAAAGGGAGAGGGGAGGGGATAATGGGGGAAAAAGGGGAAGGGTTTACAGGAACAATTATAAAGGACATATGGACAATAACAAGGTGGGGGGGTGGAAATGGGGGAGGGATACAGAGAGCACTGGGGTGGTGGGGAGGGGTAGGGGAAAACGGTAGACAGTTGTACTTGAACAACAATAAAAATAATAATAAAAGGAGAAACCAGGGATTTCCAGCTAAGATGGAGGCATAGGTAGACACACTGTGCCTCCTCGCACAACCAAGGTAGGGACAACAACAATTTAGAAAAAGAATAACAACCAGAACTGATAGAAAACTGAACTGTATGGAAGTCGGACAACCGAGAAGTTAAAATAGACCCGCTCATCCAGACTGGTAGGAGGGGCGGAGTCAGGCAGCCAGGCATGGGTCACAGCATGGAGAGCAGAGAGTGTTGGAACAGGGCGCTTAAGGCATCTGGGGCACGCAAGACCCCAGCGGGTGGACCGTGAGTGCACAAGGGGCAGCTGGCAGACCCCAGCCAAGGGGTGGCAAACAACAGACCCAGCAAGGCGGGAATTGTGAAGCAAGGCACTGTGAGCAACCCAGGATCACAGTGCTGGGAAATAGAGCCTCGGGACATTGATTGAAAACGCCTGTGGGGGTTGAGGCGCAGGGAGAGACTCCCAGCCTCACAGGAGAGTCCTTGGAAAGTCCCACAGTGTGCACAAGCCCACCCACACGAGAATTGGCACCAGAGGGGCCCAGTTTGCTTGGGGGAAGTGGCGGAAGGGACTGAGGTCCAACAGAGAGTGGAGCAAACACAGTTGACCCTGCCCCCAGGTTGTGACATACGTCACAACCCAGCGACTGGGGTGCCCTGACCTGGTGAACATCTAAGGCTCCGTCCCTCATGTGTAACAGGTGAGACCACACCAAAGGGGTGGGGGGAAAGATGGCTCAAACAGAATGAAAGCTGCACCAACAGTACTTTTAAGTGACTGGGAGATAGCCAACCTATCAGATGCACACTTCAAAGCACTGGTGATCAAGATGCTCACAGAATTGATTGATTTTGGTTGCAAATTAGATGAACAAATCCAGGCTACAATAAGAGCAATGAAGGAAAATGCACAGGGAACCAACAGTGATAGGAAGGAAACTGGGACTCAAAACAATAAAATGGATCAGAAGGAAGAAAGAAACAACCAAACAGAAAAGAATGAAGAAATAAGAATTCAAAAAAAAAAATGAGGAGAGGCTTAGGAACCTCCAGGACATCTTTAAACGTTCCAACATCCGAATTATAGGGGACCAGACGAGAAGAGGAAGAGCAACAAGTGGAAAACGTATTTGAATAAATAATAAAGGAGAACTTCCCGATTCTGGCAACGAAAATAGACTTCCAGGAAGTCCAGGAAGCTCAGAGTCCCAAAGAAGTTGGACCCAAGGAGGAGCACACCAAGGCACATCATAATCACATTAGCCAAGATTAAAGATAAGGAGAGCATCTTAGAAGCAGCAAGAGATAAGGGGACAGTTACCTACAAAGGAGTTCCCATCAGACTGTCAGCTGATTTCTCAAAAGAGACCTTGCAGGCAAGAAGGGGCTGGAAAGAAGTATTCCAAGTCATGAAAGGCAAGGACCTACATCCAAGGTTGCTCTATCCAGCAAAACTTTCATTTAGAATGGAAGGGCAGATAAAGTGCTTCTCAGACAAGGTCAAATTAAAGGAGTTCATCATCACCAAGCCCTTATTTTATGAAATGTTAAAGGGACTTATCTAAGAAAAAGAAGATAAAAAAAACATGTACAGTAAAATGACAGCAAACTCACAATTATTAACAACCACACCTAAAACAAAAACAAAAAAAAACTAAGCAAACAACTAGAACAAGAACAGAACCACAGAAATGGAGAACACATGGAGGGTTAGCAACAGGGGAGTGGGAGGAGGAGAGAGGGGGAAAAGGCACAGAGAATAAGTAGCATAGATAGTAGGTAGAAAATAGATAGGGGGAGGGTAAGAATAGTATGGGAAATGTAGAAGCTAAAGAACTATAACACATGGACATGAACTAAAGGTGGGGAATGTAGGTGGGAGAGGGTGTGCAGGGTGGAGGGGAATGAAGGAGGGGTAATGGGACAAATGTAATAGCATAATCAATAAAATATATTTAAAAAATAATAATAATAAAGGGACTTACCTAAAAATAAGACCAAAACCATGAACAGTAAAATTCAACAAACTCGCAACTATCAATAACTGATCCTCTCAAGACAGTTACCCAAATAAACCCATCAAATAATTGATCCAGAGACCAACTATCAATCCTACTACCAGTCTCCTTTTCTTCTTCTCCTTACAAACTGTGTAAAACTGTCTACTACACAGCTGCTGCTTCTTTGCAATCCCTTTAGTCCTACAATTTGGCTACTTAACTGATTATACTGATTATTCTGGTGAAACTATTCTAAGAGTCTACACCAATAACTTCTGAATCATGAAATTAAACAGCCTTTTAAAATGTCTGTACTCTATAGCACTACTGACTACTGCCTCTTTCTTGATTGTGCTGTCTTTCCTGAAATTCTGTAACAGTTTCCTCTCTCTTCATACTTCCCTCCTTGATAGAATCTCCTATAAGTGCCTTTTCTTTATTTTCTTATTTCTTGAATGTGGACAGTCCCCCAAGTTTGGTCCTTAATAGGTTATATATGTATACACACACACACGTATATATTTTACGTACACATATTATGTTATATTACATACACATATAAATGTCTTTATCTACTCCCATGATAGTGAGTCAAGAATAGAAGCAAGCAAGCAATTCAGAACTTGACTTTTCATGTAAACTTTAATTTTTTTCCTAACTTAAAAAATTACTTACCTGGTGAAATTATAATATTCATTCACTTCAACTATTAATTCATAAAAAGTAGTTTAAATGTAGTTAAAGAAGTAAATAATCTTTCAGTATACTTTGGATACTTTTGATACTGAGATCATTTAAAATGTCATTGAGTTAAACAGGAAACAATAAAAAATTATTTTCTAAAATGGCTTTCTTTCTTCATACCTTCCAATAGTATCTCTGCCTTCATTTTTCACAGTCTGATAAATCTTTCTCTCTTCATCTGAAAGTGTAATGTGCTGAATAAATACTTTACGTTCTGGTAACTCCAAAACAGGCTTTCCTTTAATTTTGCTTGTCTTTGTTCTTCTAAGTGTAATATTTTTAACTAGGGATTGTAAACGCCTAGAAAATAAAACAACAAAAAAAATCACGTAACTTTTCATTCATATAAGTTGTTCAAAAAGAACAAAAATGAACATTTAAAGCTACTAGTGTTTTATAAACTTTTAAAAAGATTTTAAAAAATACTTCTTATTCGGGTTTTTATTCAATCTGATAATCACAGACATATTATACAAATTGAAAATTATAGCAACAAATGCATTGAAATTTGCTCTCACTTCAATAGCTGTCACAGTTTAATCTTTAAATTCTTCTCCCCATTTTGTTCTAATCACTAATCTTTTTATTTCTCGATTCTTGAGCTGTATTACCATACTCAATACTCAATAAGCACCCATTAAGTGAAAGTTATACTATCATAAAAATATAAATGAGTAAGATCTTACCTTCAAAAGTCTTTTTAGTAATATGAAAATCAAGGTACATAAATAATTTTTGTAAGGTAATGAAAAAAATTAAAAACATGATGTGATAATCTGGAAGAGGGATAAATACCTTCTAGGTTCTACAATTCTACACTCCTCCTCCTCAATATCAGAATAAATGCAGGCATATCAATTTTTTAAGAAAACGTTTTACCTAACATTGAAATAGAAATACATTTTCTTAAATTAGAATTTAAATAGCTTTTCTAAGGAATCAAGTAGACAGTATTACAAATTTGGTTAGTGAGTTTTGAACCCTTTTCACTAAAATGCACAGTAAGAAACACACTTTACTCCACGCAGAAAACATATATACAAATTTCATACACATACAACAGAAACAAACATTTCACAAATTCTATGTGTGACGCAATCTGCTTTTTCCTTAAATTTTCTACTCTATTTCATTTTCTTTTATAATGCTAGCTGCTATCTTTTTAGATAATTTCACAACTTTATAATGAAACCGAAACCCTCTGTTTCAAAACCAATTATTCTAGGCAAAAAACTTCAAATACATTAGTCTGGTACCTTGCAAAATGGCTATAACCAAGCTGAATTTTATGTTCTCAACTTCTATCTGTCTCCACCAGAAACAACATTCTCTTGTAAAACTCTTGTTGATGCCACTACATGTCATTCCATCATTCAACTAACATTATATAAAGCTATATAAAGCATATAAAGTTTTTCCTGTCACTACTTCATCTATTAATGGTGGTCTCGGGGAAAATAGCAACATACAAAGATCATAAAGCTCTGCCTTTTCTTTCTGTTTGACTAAAATCATGGGAAGGGAGGTTTTGTATTTTAGAGGTAGTCCTCCCAAACAAGAATCACTAGGTTCTGAGAGCCAAAGGCATGAAACTGTAAACACATTTTGAAGAGGAAAGTCAATAGCCAAGTTGAAGTAGTAATAAAAGTAGAAACTGCTAACAGTTATTTGTAGCTAATATTAATCAGTTACCATGAAATTACTTACCTAAGTCCTCCTTCATCTCCCATTGTGACAGGGCGCTGGATTGTTCTATGCCACCACTCTCTATCAAGAAATGGTTTCAGTTTTAAAAAGGAAAGAAGAGACCACAAGTCCTTTAAAGAATTCTGAATTGGAGTACCTAAAAATAACAGGAAATTGTTACAATTCTATAACAAGACTATCCAATCAGTAAAGCCATCTAGCTGAACCAAGGAAATAGCTGAAAATGGGCACACTGTACCAGGCACACCCACTAGCAAGCTGTGACTATAATTCCTTGTTAGACATACACACAATCTCAAAATATAGTTTTACTCTAATTTTTAGCTCTCACTTGCCATACTAACAAAGAAAAAGGCTGTAGACCAGTAAACTCAACTTTCTTCTTATCAAGAACATTTGCTTATTTGATTTCTAAATCAACAGCACCAGCAAGGACTAAACTAATTTACATTCTCTTCCTCATCTTCGGGTAAAGCAAACGGACTCCAAGGTGGGAAGTAGAGAAATCAAGATTCTGACTGAAGGATTAGAGTGTAATGAATCTCCAGAGTTCAAGAATAAGGCAAGCAGTTGTCCCACAAATTAACTACAATTTAAATATTGCTATATCATGAGCAATTAGAAAGAACAAGTCAAAATCTTTTATTAAATGACTTCCATCATTAATTTTGGAACAGTCTTTATACCCACTTGAAGTTTATAAAGTTACCTAACTTACTTAATGATACATACTTGGGAATTAATATTTTTGAAGTATAATGTTATCAGTACCTGTCAATACCCATCTTCTTTCCGCTTCTAAATAAAGTACAGCTTTAGTCTGCTGAGCATTTGGATTCCGTATAGCATGTCCTTCATCCAGGATCACTCTTAGCCACCTTATGTTATGTAATGGACTATCACCTTTCATCTGAAATAAATGTTTCATATGAATTAAAAACAAAGAAAAGTAAAATAGTATTTTATATAATTTGATAAGTAATATGAGTTATTATTCTCAATATCAACTTAATACATGGTTGGTACTGCTTTAAGCACTACACACATTTAATTATTGAATGTTCGCAAATTATGAAGTATTATTACTCCTTTTTTTACTGATGAGAAAATTGAAGAACCAAGGTATGAAGTATGTTGCTCAAATTAACAGCTAGGAAGTGGCAGAGCTAGCATTTAAACTCAGGTAGTCTAGCTCTCTGCTGTGACCTTGCTTCAATATGCTGAGCTTCTCAGATTAAAAGATAGTGATGATATAAAAATTACCAGTTATAAAGATTATTTGAATATAACATAACTACCTTCTTTTATGTAGAGTAAATGTTCTTATCAGAAAACTGAAATTTTGGCAATAAGGTATTTTGAAAAAATATTTTAACTTAACAACTGGAATTATAGACAAACAACAATTGACTTCTAAAATAAATTAGGAAACTCATGAATTTCAGCTACAAAAAAGCTTATTTTTAAACTGAGACAATCAAGTCACTGTGATAGCAAACAATATTCTACAATACTGAAAACACAGAATTCATTTACAAATTTTTATATATACCTAGTTACAATTCTAATTTAGAATTTTAAATTCCAGTGTTCTAAATGGAAAGTGTTCCTACACTATCTAAAGAAAGTCCAACCTTTTTTTGCAAAATATTAAAACACAATTTCCTACATATTCTTAAGTATTTAGAAAGAAAAAAGGGAGAGTATAAAGCCTAAATTTTAGAACACTTTAGAAAACTGAAGCACAGTTTTTTAAATTAAACTAAAAATCTCTGAGTATCAGCATACTTACTCCATAGTCATGAGTTAAAATATTGTATGTAGTCAAAACAATATCCTGTTTTGAAAGCAAAGCTGGGTCTCTAATACGATCGGGACCATAATAAACATAAAAATTCAAGTGCACATCTGATTTTATATGTTGTCCAAACTGATCCTAAAAGAAAATTGGAAATATTTTGAATAATAAGCAGATTAGTATCAGGTTTAATATGTATATAACAAGTACTGCCCTGGTTGTCCTGTCACAAATCACACCACTAAGATTACATAAAAGCAGGTTTCCTGCAACATAAACTATAATCGCAACAATCATAATGATACTAAGTATTATTTTATTGTCAGGAAAACTGGCATGTCTACTATAATAGTAAACATTATATAAATTTTACCCAGGCCCACCAATGTGCAGCCACTTCATTTTTAATAGGAAAAAACAACAATGCTTCTTTAAAACAGTAATTAGTTTTTTAAAAATTTAGTATTTTAACACACAGGATCTTTAAAGCTTCCAGTTACTCATTAGACTTAAAAATATCAAAATTAAACATCAAAAAAACAGCAACCAATATTTTCAAGATATAAGGCAAAGATCAAAGCACAGTAACCACTTTCATTAATACAGGCCTACTATGTGCATGTATTAAGCAAAGGGTAGCATAGCTAAAAAGAAAGATAAGAACTGGTCCCTGCCCTCCCTGAGGACATGACCAATTTATAAAACTTGAGTTTTGTTTTTTTTTCTTAACATGAAAAGAATACATGTGGGTGAGTCTGAGCAAGAAACAAAACAACTGTGATTAGAATAAAGACCGAAGACACCAAGAAGAAATAGCTGGGAAACCATTTAGGTAAGAGACAATGAAGGTTGCAGGGGTATCCGAACTTTTGGCGTCTCTGGGCCACACTGAAAGAAGAGTTGTCTTGGGCCACACATTAAACACACAAACACTAACAAAACCTGATGAGCAAAAAAAGGTTTTAAGTAAATTTACGATTTTGTGTTGGGTCACATTCATAGCCATTCTGGACTGCATGCAGCCTTCAGGTCATGAGTTGGACACCCCTGCACCAAAATGGCATGAGAACAGAATGGAAAGAGCAAGTGTCAGAGAAAGACACTCAGAAGGAACTTATGGGACTTGAAGACTAATTAAATATGGAGTATCTTCATAAAAGAGAAGACAAAAAAGCTCTTACTTAAAATGACTGTCTAAAAGAACTGTGTGCTCAAGCTATAGGGAAGTTTAAAATGGAGAAAGAAGGTATAAAGATGAGAATGATATTTTAGACATTTAAAATTTTGAGTCACTACAGAGTATCTGACTAGAGAAGTATACTAGGAAAATTTAAATCTTGGCCTACATTACAAGTGTAGATACGGACTTTAAAGTTTTCAGCACATGGTACATGAAGCTACAGAAGTAAGGTTTTCTAAGAAAAACATGTGCAATGAGAAAATAGAGCCTAGAGAACACCAATGTTTAAAGAGCAAGTTATACTTTAACTGGGAAATATGATGACTGGGATATGATTCAAAATATCCTAGCAAAACATATAAAAAATAAAGCAAATTTTGAAATTCTTGAATCTTGATGAGTAAATAAAGATCTCATTAAAAATTTTCACAATGGCCCTGAAGGGTGTGGCTCAGTTGGCTGTCCTCCCTTAATCTGAAAGGTTGCCAGTTCGATGATTGATTCCAGTCAGGGTACATGCCCCCAGGTTGCGGGTTCAGCTCCCAGATGGGACACACGTGAGAATCAACCTATCCATGCTTCTCTCTCACATCAATGATTCTCTCCCTCTTTCTCCCTCCCTCCCTCTCTCTCTAGAATCAACAAAAGAAAAAATTTTTTTCATAATACATAATACCACACTTTAAGAGGGTAGAAAAGGCAAACTAAATAGGAACCATGGGAGAAAAATAGAGGTGAAGAAAAACAGTGGTCAGCAGGATGAAAATAGAAAACAAAATTTGGGGACAGGTCAAAGAATATCAAAGTTTCAAGAAGAAATTCAAGGCCAATTTTAAAGTTATTAATTTATGTTCATCCCCTGTCTTTACAAAAAGGGTTAATGGCCAGTCGGGGCAAATGCATGGGTTGCCTTCCAAGTCCCCAGCTGGGGGTGCACCAGAGGCAACCACACATTCATGTTTCTCTCCCTTTCTTCCTCCCTTCTCCTTTCTCTAAAAATAAATAAATAAAATCTTTTTAAAAAGGTTTAAGGATGTCTTACAAAATATGATACAACCAAAAGCAGTAACATAGAAACAAACTCAGGGCAGAGGGAAGGAAAAATAGAACTCACAAGATTTGGCAACAGCGAGGTCACTGAAGGCCTTCAGAAAGTTTCTTAGAGGGTGAGAACAAAAACCCTACTACCCTGGGCTTGAAAAGAGAATGAAACCTGAAACAGTAAAGGCAAAAAGAAGAGGGGATTAAACATGAAAGAGTAAAGGTGAAAAGGCAGAAAATGTTAGCAAGAAATCTGGTGGAAAAGGAAAGGGGAATGAATGCAGTGTGAGAAAACTGAATCCGTGGAATTGCCTTGAAATGTAACAGAACATTTAAACCTTTGTGAAAGGCTTAAACTTGAAATAGAAAAAAATTGCCTGGAGAAAAATAACGAAAATATTGAGTTTCTAGTTAACCGTGCTAAGTTATATGCCCATGTGTACATATGAGTGAATGAAGTAGGTATTATTATTTCATTTTACACTGGGAGTATAAATTACTGATCTTAATATCGAGAAAGTGATGGAAGGGAGATTGGTATCTTACTTCTTTAACTGAATTCTTGCCCATATTTGAAGACAAATAAGTGGAAATAGGGTAGTTCTGGCCTGCTCACTAGGGTGCCAGGTCATTTACTTGGGGACCAGGAAAAGAAAAGATTGTTGAGATATAAAATTCTATCTCTTGTCCAGAAATCCCTCGATGTCCAACCATCCCTCATTCCTTCAAAAATCAGTTTTTCCATAAACTCAGTAGGCTAGATTTTGCCAAGCTTTCCTTTCTCAAGTTTACATTTCTGAATGTTTTGATGTTTTCCAAATATAAAATTATAATAAAACATTGAGTACTCATTTCTAAAATATGTAACTGTACCCCACGCCCTTAAAAGGATCAGTCCTGTTGTTTAAACCTCCATTAATACTTTAAACTTCACCCTGAAACTTCCATTCAAATACCTACAGACTCTCTTTCCCACGATGGACCACACATCAAAAGAAAGAGTACCATTTTGTTGGAATTAAAAGAGAGCAGGAGAGGACTGAAAGTCATTCCAGTCCCAAGAAGAAAAACAGTGCCCTAATCAGGAGAAGGTCTAATTAAAAAAATAATAATAGTAAGTACAACAATAAAAAGATAAGTCAGAAAGCAAGCTACATAAAAGTCAAGAAGTTAACACCACAAAAGTTGACAATTAAACAATAACTACTACTCTTTCCCAATCCAATTGACAGAATTAGTGGAAGAAACCAGATTACAATGAGTGAAGAAGTTAGTAAGCAAAAGCACTAAATGGAGATTAAATCCCAAGAGGTATGATAGTGAAAGAAAGTAGCAGAGTAGCAATTTAAATGTGAGATAATCCCAAGAAAGTATTTAGAAATGAAAAAGATCTGAGTATGTTTCAAAAAAGAGCCAGTGGGAACAGGGTGAATAACAAGGCAAGTGGAAAAATAACAAATAAAATGCAAAGGCTGGAAAAGATGGAATCTAATGTGTAGACTAAGGTATGGTCCCACAAAGAGTAGGACCTCTTCCCCCACTCAGCCTAGAGGAGGAAAGATTAGCAGAAAGGCAGATAATCTTGGAGGTGACAACAATGGAAGTTCACATTCAGTGGTCTTTATGTTCACAGTGCTTCTAAGAGAGTCACTATTTCATTGTAACGTGCAGTATGAAGCTCAAACTGGAAAGGAAACATAACCAAGCTGTTCCTTACATATAAACACATAAAGAAGTTCCATTCCAATGCAATCTGGGAGGAAAACAAACAAACAAACAACACATTTTCTGGCGGGTAGCCTTAAAAGCACAGGCTCTAGAGTCAGAATGTTGGAGACCATGTCCTTGTTCCATCATTTATTAGCTGGATGACCTTAGGCAAATTACTTAATTTCTCTGTGATTCAATATGGGTACCTGGAAAATGAGAGTAGTTGTGAGGATTAAATGAAAAAATCTATAAAAAGAATTTAGGAAAAAATTGAGCACTTAGGAACTCACTGACTGTTACAAGCTGTTACAAAAGTTGTTAGTGGAATTCTTAGAGGTTCCAACAATAAATATGATGTTAAATTATACAGATGTCCAACTTTGGGGAACAGAAATGACAAGCAGAAGAACAAATCTTATTATAGCAACTGATGATTTTTTTTTCCTACTATAAACCTTCAATTCCTACTATAAACCTTCAAAGAAAAATTGCTTTGAGCCCTGGTCAGAGTTCAGTTGGTTGGAGCACCTCCATAGATCGAAAGGTCACATGGGTTCAAGTCCCAGTCAGGGCACATATCCAGGTTGTGGGTTCAGTCCCCAGTTGTGGGGCATACAACAGATTACTGACTGATGTTTCTTTCTCATTCTCTCTCTCTCTCAAAGTAATGAAAATAACATCCTCTGTGAGGATTAAAATTTTTTTCTTTAATTGCTTTGATTTGACAGTATCTCCAATTCACCTAACAATTATTTGAACTTAAATATAAAGTGATAAACAAACATATTTCTCTCAATGTATGACACTTTAACAGAAACTTTTTATCATATAAGACACATATAAATTTCACATTTTTAAAAGGCTGTGAACTTACAATCCAGTTGCTTAACACAGAAAGTGGACAGATGATCAGTGTTGTTCTTGGTCTCTCTACATCAGTTTTTTTTGAACCCTCCACTGCAGATACTCCTGAAAGAAAAAAATCAGTGACACAGATGGTGGTTTTTTTTTTTTCACAAATATGTGTGAAGTCAATGAAGAAATGACACTGAAGTGCCTCCATGAAGAAAGAAATTAGGAAGAACTAAAATGAAGCAGGTGGACTTCTGTTTCTAGCTATGATGAAGTAACAGCAACTACATTTTAACCTTGCCACTTTAAACAACTAAATATCTACATAGTGACTATTCATAAGGGGAGGCAGAGGATTATGATTGGAAGGAAGCACAGGAGGAAGTTTGGAATGTCTACTGATATTAAGTTATTCACTAATAGAAACATTTGTATTGTTAATGTGGTGGCCAGATGCCAAGGCTAGCCCCAATGGTAATCAACTGCCTGATAGACACAACCTTATAGAGTCCCATCCCACACTCTCTACTAGGGTTGATCTGTGTGACCAATAGGATATGTCACTTCTGAGATTAAGTTATAAAAATGCAGCTTCCCTCCCTTAGATGCTCTGTATTTCACTGTCATTCTGATCACTCCCTCTACGGTAAGCCAGCCACCACATTGTGAGGACACTCAGGCAGCTTTTGGAAAGACACCCTCCAATTTTATTTTCCCTTCCCCTATGCAACAGTATTTACATTATTTCCAACATTTCACTAAAATAATGCATCAATGAAAACTATTTTTTTATGTCTCCTTGTACAAATCTATACAGTTCTAAGTGGTCTATCCATCAGCTGCATTATATTTGGTCTAGTTGCTCTCCATGGTAATTTCCACTCCCATCTACAGTGCACAACAGTTCCTGTTGCTGCACTGAGATTTTAAAATGTTTGTAAATATGATGGGTGAGACTGTATCTTACTGTTCCTCTAATTTGCATTTCCTCAATGACTGCGTCTGTATATATTTTCCTATGTTTATTGGTTATCTTGGTTTTCTTTTCAAGAATTGCACATTTATATTCTTTTTTAAAGATTTTATTTATTTATTTTTAGAGAGGGAAGGGAGGGAGAAAGAGAGAGAGAGAAACATCAACATGCAGTTGCTGGAGGTCATGGCCTGCAACCAGGCATGCACCCTGACTGGGAATCGAACCTTCCACACTTTGGTTCACAGCCCCCACTCAATCCACTGAGCTATGCCAGCCAGGGCTGCACATTTATATTCTTAATGGCTATTCCCCTATTGTATTGTCTTTTTATAATTGACTTGTAGAGGGTTCTTTACATATTCTACATATTAATCCTTTCTAAGTTATACTTATCACAAATAACTCTTTCAGCTTTAAAATTTTTCAATGTTTATAGTGGCTTTTGATGCATCAGAATTTTAAATGTTGAATTCATTTTTTTCCTATGCTTTTTTGTGTCTTACCACAATATATGGCTTCTGTCTCCTCCACTCATTAATTTTTGTTTCTATGCTGTTTCTCTTCCAAAAAAATGTTTATTTTGGTTTTATCACAGCTATGATTTTTTAAGTTTATCTCCTGTATTACAGCTATGTGTCTTCAACAGAAAGGAACTTTTTGTGTGAACTTTAATTCGATCTTAATCTTACCTCAACTGAAAGCTCAGTATTTCTTAAAATTTCTAAAATTAGCATCAAAAATAATCTATCTGAAATGCCAACATTTTCTATTCCTAATTATTTGATTCTTAGATCAAAAGTTAGCTTTTTCATCATTTTATTAATTCAAACATTACCTTTTTTTTATTGTTGTTCAAGTAGTTTTCTGCCTTTCCCCCCCCCATGCCTCCCCAGCACCCCAGTCCTCTCCACCTCCCTTCCCTGTTTCCAGCCCCCCCTTGTTATTGTCCATGTGTCCTTTAGAATTCTTCCTGTAAACCCTCCACCCTTTTTCCTCGTTATCCCTTCTCCTTTTCCCTCTGGTCACCGTCAGCCTGTTCTCAATTTCAGTGTCTTTGGCTATACTTTGCTTGCTTGTTCATTTTGTTGATTAGGTTCCTGTTAATGGTGAGATCATATGGTATTTGTCTTTCACCGCCTGGCTTATTTCACTTAGCATAATGCTCTCCAGTTCCATCCATGCTGCCGCAAAAGGTAGGAGATCCTTCTTTCTTTCTGCTGCATAAAATTCCATTGTGTAAACGTACCATAGTTTTTTGATCCATTAAAGCAATTTATAGATTCAACGCAATACCTATTAAAATACCAATGGCACAGTATTTCACAGATATAGAACACTTCAAAAATTTATATGGAACCATAAATGACCCTGAATAGCTGCAGCAATTTTGAGAAAGAGATGAAAAGCAGGAGGGATCACAATACCTAATATCAAACTGTATTACAAGGCCACTGTAATCAAAACAGCCTGGTACTGGCATAAGAGATATAGACCAATGGGACAGAATAAAAAGCCCAGAAATAAACCCAAGTCTCTACGGTCAATTAATATTTGACAAAGGGGGCAGCAGCATAAAACGGAGCAAAAATAGCCTCTTCAACAAATGGTGTTGGGAGAGCTGGACAGCTACATGCAAAAAAAGTGAAATTCAAACATCACCTTCTTAAACAGGCTCCTCCAGTCAATCTTTATTTCACCATCCTCTTTTATATTTTTCATAGCACTTACTATCTATAACTATGTATTCATTAATTTTATGTTTTCTCCATCATTAGGCATAAGTTCCACAAAAGTATAATTTTATCTGTCATATCTCCAACATGTAAAATAGAAGAAAGTAAGGTACAGACACATAACTTGTCCCAAATCTCTTTAACCCTCTTTCCATCTCAAATATTTAGACTCCTAAGCAGTGTTGTTTTCCTATCAATTACGAAATACAAAATTACAATAAAAATTACTAATATTCTGAAGTGAAAAGCAAATTCTACTTATACCAAGAAGTAAATCTTTATTATAATTTAAGTTAATCCAAATTAAATTACGTTTTAAAGCAGCCATAAACGGCTCTGTGCCTTCACTACAAGAAATATCCCTGCTACTCAGATAAGGGAACACCTCTCATTGATTTTTGGCCTAACTAAAATAATTAGAATAGAAAAAGGTAACAGACAGAAAACACATTGAAACACAATTTTTAAAAAATGGGATTGTGTATTTTTTCTTTTCTCTACTTTCTAAACTTCTTATAATATGGTTTGATAACTTCATTGTCATTAAATTTTTTTTCACTGAAAATTTTAAAAAAGTGAGGCTCTTAACCTGAAGGCAGGAAAAAATGGAGTTAGGGAGAGAACTATGACAGATGCTGCCAGTTAATGAAATACTATGTAAGGTTTTAATCCATGTATTATTCCCAGAAGCCTTTTTGCAACAAGACAGAACTTCATTTGTTGGTCCTCTAGTGCTGTGATAGTGCTAGAGAAATAGCAATGAGCCAAACCAGACTCAGATCTGCTGTCAGCAGAGACATCCAACAGAGATAACTGAGTCATAGTAAGAGATCACACAATAAGTGGAACATTGAGATAAGTGCTCCAAATGATAGGTAAATGTGGTTTTATGATTTTGCCCAAGATACAAAATTGGAACCAGAGAAATATGAGAATATGCAAAACTAAAAAAATGGGGGAGGGGAATAAAAAACCCCCAGCAGATTTACTCACCTTTTTTCAACATTTTCTTTTTTGTCGAAGAAGTAGATGAAGTAAGCGCACATGCAAACTCTGCATCTTCTTCAATCTTAGAAGATCCTGCTGAAGTAAAAACCACAAAATCATTAAGATATTTGAAAACTAATTCTCTCCTGTGCTTGGGTACAGGTACTTTCTGAGGACAGATAACAGAACACCACTTCCACACTACCTTAAGAGCTTATATTATTTTAAAAAGAATAAAATAATGTCTGGTAAAAGGCAGGTTCTGCTAAGGGCAGAAGCTGAATCTTCAGAATTGTGGGCCTTGGGCTTCTGGAAGTGACTTTTGGGGAAGTAGGAGGGTGGGATCCCAACAGGTTCATCAAGGTACCAGTGGAGGTATGGGTTTTAAAAGAGTAGGGTCCGGTTTCCCTTCCCACGTTCAGGGAATAGCCTGATGTAGAAAGTTGCCATTCTTTTTTCTTATACTGTACTCTCAAGAATTTCTCAGTGGTTTGAATATGCAGGTAAGGACAGGATGTGTCAGTTTTCTGAGGTTCCTACTTAGGCCCAAAGAGTAACTGATAACCTCTCACAGCTATCAAAATCCACCCCTCCCTGACCACACCCCTTAGTCTCTTTGCTCTGGTCTCTGCTACAGTCTTGTTGCCCTCCTCCACATCTGTCTCCTCACCCTTTGCTTTTAAATATGGCACTCATCACTACCTGACATACTGTTTCCATCTCTTCCCATTAGAATATCAGCTTCATGAGGGCAAGGACCTTGAATTGTGTATCTGTCCTCAGAGCTAGGATTCAGTTAGTGCTCAGTAAATGTTTATGAACACTTAATGAAAGAGTTTATGAACTCTTTCAAGAAGCCTTCCCTGATTGCTCCAACCCATAATGGCCCATATGTCTTAATTCCCACAGCATTTAGTCTGTATCTTTTGTTGCTATTTTAACTATTTCATACATGTGACTCCTCAGCAAGCTTGTCAGCTCCTCAGGGAAGAAACTGTCTCATACATAGTATCCTTCCCACTGTTTTGCTTAGCATATAGTACATGCTAAATAACTATACAGCAGTCCCCTTATCCACAGGTTCACTTTCCACTGTTTCTGTTACCCTTGGTCAACCATGGTCCAAAAAGAGTAAATGGAAAATTCCAAAAATAAACAATTCATAACTTAAAAAAAAATAATGTCTGGTAAAAAAAAATTTGCCTCTTCTGACACGAATCATATTCTTCCAGCTGAGAGAAGGAATGCAGTCATTCGTCATAAACTGATGCTTTTCCTCAGGGAGAGATGTGAAATTAGAGGCAGCCATATACAAAGTGATTCACCTCCCAGGAGGAAGGAGAATTCTTTCAAGGAAACAGGTGTTTGACTTCTAATGATAAGGATGCCAAATTTTCAAATCAGTCAATGGTGATGAGTTACTTTCTAAATGTAATACAATTTATCAACTAATTAGGAATACAATATGATCTGAATTAGAGGAAAAGAAAATAAAGCATATGTTTTAAAAACAAAGGAAAAAGTAAAGATATTCAGTTTATTCTTACATTTGTAGGACAACGTAAATAATAATTTCCAAGAACATATTTTTTGAAATTATAATTTAGAAAGGTATGAATAAGGTTTTATTGAAGACACTTTATAAGTAGTAAAAAATCATTTTGTTTTGTTTAAAACTGATTTAAATATTTTATTTTGAAACTAATTTTTCAGCTTGCTTACCTCATTCATTTAATGCCCCTTGTATGTTCCATGAATAGTTAAAATGTAAATTGTAGTCAGCCAAGTTTAAGACCCACTACTAAAGAATTCCAAAGCCTGAGAGATACAAATCAATAAGGTTTTTCTTTAATAATTTTTAAGTGTAGATTATAGATAGTGAGATGTACATACATACCTTTTACTCTGCTTTTTGTCTCTGATTGTGCATTTTTCAGTTTGCCTACAAACAACCAAATATAAAAATGCTCACAGAAGGAAATCAGAATATAAAACACAGATCAAATCAAATCCATTTTTTATTACCTCTCATTTTCTGTGGCAATTCACTAGTTTCAATCTCTTCTGAATCGCTGCTTTCAATATACTGGACAGCAGTTTTTCTTCTAAAAATAAGTGTATGTAAATTTTTCATCAACCCAAAACAAATGATTTTAAATAAAAACATGCTTACTAAATACAACACAATGATTTCTTGTATTTCCCTTACTTATATTTTGCACAAAATTCACATGAAACTTTTTATTTGATAAATGAAAGTCAAATTTGCTAAAAGTATTTTGCTTTCATAACTAGATATTTACTATACCAAATGCAGTACCGCTATTATTAATTTTGAAAAAGTAAAATAAAACCATTCTAAAATAATAATTTCAACACTGAGCTCAATTAAATTAAAACACTTATATAAAACCAGTACAAAAAAAATAAATCACTCTTATCAAACACTTCCAATACAAAGAAATAGCACCTAAGAGGCAAAAATATAATTCTTTCACAATGCAAAATACTGGAAATTTTGTAGAGAAAAAGTATAGTACAGTATTTAGATGCCTAAGAACAATGGGCTCTAGAGTCAGATTACACAGATTCCATCTCCATTCTGCCACTTACTTGCTATGTGACTTCAGGTAAGATATCTAATAGTCTTTTATGCCTCAGTTTCTTCATTTGAAAAATAAAGATATAATCCACTTCACTGGATAAAATATGTTAGTACAAATAAATCCCCTAAAATAGTGCCTATTGCATAGTAAGTATATACGTGTTAGATGTCATACGTGTGTTGGTTGTTAGTTTTTAGTTTTAGTTTTTCCCATGTCTTCATCATCACTATTATTATTTTTATGCCCTTCAATTGTATCTGGTCTATTAACCAGTTTCATGGTCAGCTCACAGCTGTCAGATTTAGTATTAAGATGAGAGGAAAACTGATGAGTCCTGATTCTGTGCTTGGCACAGGCAGGTTTTAATGATAGAAAACCATTAACAGAGCCCCAGTTTTGAGATTTCTGTTGGTTAAAGAGCTAACAGATTTGAGGTTACACAGCAGATATTGATGGTGTACAATAAATACAATATAACAAAAGCCAAGTATTTAGATCTACTTCAGAGGGTAAATAAAATTTATAAAGTTAACAGAATCAAGTTGAAATCAGAGGGGCATTATGTGTTTTATTCAAATATTACCTCTAGTGTACATTAATATAATACTTTTCACAAATGACTTTACCATGTCTTATTTTCACTAAAAGTAAAAGTGAGAAAGTACAGAGATGAGCAAAGAGCGCTTCTGTCAGGCCATCCAATAAATATGTCAGTTTTCATCTCCTGAAGTTCATAAAGAAAACACTGTAAAGTCTTAACAAAAACAAAACACACAGAAGCTAGATCTTAGTTCCTACATGAATGAAACAGGAAAAAAGTGTTAGAAAGCAGGTGATTAAAAATTACCAATTCACTTATTTTATATATCAATGTTTTTCTTCACATGTAAAAGGAGAACTGTCTACCTGCCCAATTCATGGTGATTTTTGTCATTTTCAAGTAAAAGAATGTATTTAAGAGAACAATATAACTCAGATATAATGGTTATAGCTCTCTCCCATATATAAAAAATGAAGAAAGGGTTTAAATAAGTATATTACATACAATCAAACCATAATAAACCTCCCACCCATTACAGTGCCTGCATGAGAGCTTGCAGAAAGAAGAGGGACCACGTGGCTTTGCCGAGAAAGGGGAGCCATGCAGCTTTGGTGAGAGAGGGAGAACCACGTGGCTTTGGGGCTCCCTTTGCCACACAGCTTGGGAAGCTGGAAAGCAAGATGTAGCAGCAATGCAGAGCTCTCTCTTAGCCATTTGGAAGAATGAAGGAGAGACACTGCAGGAAGGAAAGGGGTGAAAGAACTCTTGCTGATGGGCCAAGAGAAGGTGCCACATGGGTTTTGGATTAAGAACTGGAGATCACAGCAGCAACACAGCTGATGGTTCTGGGAACCAAGGGAGGCCTGCCAGCTAAGTACAGATTACTGGGAGGAACAAGGAGCTACCTAAGCCACAGACTTCTATTTCTTTTCCTGAGATACAGTACCCCAGACTGGGCAAAGGTGGGAAGGAAGGACTGTGTGCATCTGTGGGTATTCTAAGGGACTTCGGGATCTCAATGAAGACATTAAGTCACTACTTTTAAGTTTGTATAACTTTTGAATAAATAATTCTTTTCCTTTCCTTTCCACCAATCTCTGAAATTAAGAGCTGCAATTCCCTGGTGGCGGGCAAGGCAAACCTAAAACAGGGGGACCCCGGGAGAAAGGGGGTCCATTTGGTAATAGTATTTTGTCCCCCTGCACAGGTCCATTCTGTAACAAGATGGTGTTTAAAATTATGAGATTAAATACACATTGATGTTTCTCTCCCTTTTTCCCTCCATTCTCCGCTAAAAATAAAATAAATGAAATATTTTTTTAAAAAAACATAAGAGTTTTACCTCTTGGAACGGGAGCTAGACGATTCTGACTTGGGATACTTATTCTTTCCCTTGACATCTGAAATACTGGGTTCTCCACTACTCGTAGATCCTTCTATTGCAAAGAAAAGAACAAATATACAAAATATTAGTAAATGCTTAGACTAGCAGTATCCTTCCTAAAACTCTGGTTTTCCAACTCAATAGTAAAACTTTCTTTTTCTTGTTTTTGTTACTTTTTTGTTGAATTACAACTTTCATAGTATCTTCATTCCTGCTTTTTCAATTAGCCATCTACTCTATTTGTTTCCTATTCTACTGTTTTCTCACTAAAAAGTATCTTCAATTTTTTGTACCCATTCTTTCCCTGTAGTCATCCAACCAATCCCCACACTGGCTGAATTTCCTGCTGTACCAAGGCAGCTGACAGCTAACAAAAAAAAATTAACAATAAGTAGATGAAATTACAAATTAACATTTTCAAGTCTCAGCTGTCACCTTGTGTCACTTAACAAATCTTTTATGTACCACACAGTCTCTCCCTGCCTACTCACCAGAAAGATCTACATTGGATTCTCTGCCTAGATTCTTGTCTTTATACTCCCAGCAGATGACCTGCTTTACTTTCTAAAGAAAATCAGATGTCATCTTCTATAAACTCCCAGTTTTTCCACCTTTTCACTCCCTCAATTATCTACATTTTCCCTGAACCACATTTTCCATCTAATGCTAATTAATCTACCTATTCCCTTGATCTCACTTCCTCCCAAAGACCTACAAATTATTCTCTCCATTGTATCTAAAATCTTCCTATCCATAGATTTCTTTCTTGAACTAAAAAAAAAAAGACTCTAAAAATCCCTCAATTCTGCATCCCTTTCCAACTATTTTTCTATTTTTCTCTCCTAGCTCAAACATTCAAAAGTACAAAGTCCTAGCACACAGTTGAATTTCCAATTTTTCATTTACTATACTTACTTCAAAATACTTTGTTCTGCTCTAACCAATCTTGAGAAGTTAATTTTGTGAAGTGATTGCTAAATCCAGCCGTATAAGTGATAAGTCCGGAGATCTCTTTATTTCTCCTCTGACTTCAGAATTCATTTCTAACCTACCTTTCTTTCCTTGTCTGCTGCTATCCATGCACATAACATTATAAATACCATAAATTACTCTGAGGTCCCAGAACAAAATATGCTGTATGGTTTGGGTTTTGTTTTGCTTTATTACTGTCTTTCACAGGATATTTTTCTCAGGCAGAAATGTTCTTCAGTTCTCTGACTGGTGTACTACCACCCAATTCCATCATTACCTCCTTGATGGAATTTTTCCTGACTACCAGTACTCATGAAATTCTTTAGAAAAAGAGATCTGAAGTTTTTGTATAGTACAAGCCAGAACTGGAATTACATAATTAAATTAGAAAAATCTCAATAATATATGGAGTCATATTCAAAATTAAAGTTTACCTGTGATTAGTCCATCTGTATTCCCACTGGTATTGTTTCCTCCAAGTTTCACAGATTCATCGCTAACATTACATTCCTGGACGAGAAGGCATATTTCTTACAAAGTACTGCTGTCAGTTTTAAATAAGTTTAAAAGCTCCCTATTTTATATTGCTTTATTTTTCATAATAAAGACTATGTAAATTCTTACCCCATCCTGGAGTAAACGGGTAGGTGCATTAAGTAAAAAGGAAAACTACACAAATTGATAACCGATTTTTTGACAGGTATCTCAAAAATAAAACTAGTTGGTCTTTACCTTTCAAAGGGAAGACAAAAAGCAGACGTTGATTATAAACGGAATATCAGTTACTATGAGAAACATTCATAAAATGGGAGTACTTTAGAACTGAAAGGAATTCTCAGACTACAAACTTTCAAAGCAATAGTCCCTACAGTAAATCATAGTTCTTTAATAAGGCTGCCATTGCCTGTCAGCCTGACCCTTTCCTTTTTCCTTCATGTGTACCCTTTCATTTCAAAATGCATTGATGTGTATATACACATGACTATGAAAGCTTCTATGAAAGCAAAACTTTATACTTTCTTGTGAAAATATTTTTAACTGAGTCTAGCAAAGAAGGGTTCCTCTCATCATACTTCTATTTCTTGAATCTGTAGGTAGAAATGACAAATAAAATGGGGTTTAATTAAATTAATTCTTTCAGTTTAAAAAGAAAGCTAGGTGATATTGTCATATTGTAAATTAAAACCTCAGTGTGGAGAGGAGGATTGATAGGAAGAAATACAGGTAATCTGTGCAGAAAATTAGGGCTAATAAGATATAATTTTAGTCAAGATTCAGTAAAAATGTGCCTGGAAGAAGATCCATTCCCTTCTAATGGTATTAAAAAATTCCAAAATGTAACATTTTAAGAGATATGTAGCTAGAATAGTTATTTTAGATAATTAATTTTTAAAGCATTAACTCCAAGGAACTAATGTAAAAAATGTTTTTTGATCTTCAATAACTAATACAACCATTTAATCAATATGCAAAAATGATCTAAAAGTTTATCCACAAATAAAAATGTCCTTTATTCTTTTTATATGAAATAATTTTGTTCAGCAAGCTTTTTCTCCATAGAGTTCAAAGATAAACTTTCTACAAAGTCCAACATATCCAATATTACACTCTGTCTAATGAAATTTAAATCAATGATACTTTACTATGTAAGTTTGGAATATCTAAATCTACTTGAATCACTCAAAGTTTTGTTGCAATAAATTCTAAGCTAGAAATCACATTTTCAGCCTGAATTTCAATTAATGTGCAACAAACTATCCTAAAACCTTCCAACTACATTACACCTTACATGTATGCATGGATGATCTTGGGGTAAAAAGGGAAAGCCTTATTGATAATAGGTAAGTTTTAAATTGGTAATTGAAGACTTCCAGACAAGATGGAGGTGTAGGTAGACACAATGTGCCTCCTCACACAACCAAATTAAGGACAACAAAAATTTAGAAACCAAAAAAACAACCAGAACTGACAGAAAATTGAACCGTACGGAAGTCCAGCAACCAAGGAGTTAGACACATTCATCCAGTCCCGTAGGAGGGGTAGAGTTGGGCAGCTGGGAAAAGAGCGGTGGCCTGTGGACCCTGGTGCACAAGAGGGTGGCTGACAGACCTGGGCACACAGGCGGCAGCTGGCAGATCCAGTGAGGCACACAGGGCAGCTGGCTGACCCAGTGGTCCCACATTCATGAGCAGACAAACCAGGCGAAGCTGCACAGTGAGACAGACCGCGCATCCCAGGGCTCTACCCAGGGCTCTACCCAGCTCGGGGAAATAAAGCCTCAAAACACCAACTGAAAACACCTGTGGGGGTTGAGGTGCTGGAAGACACTCCCAGCCACACAGGAGAGTTCACTGGACAGACCCATGGGGGCCTAGAATGTACCCAAACCCAGCCACACGGGATTCAGCACCAGAAAGGCCCAGTTTGCTTGGGGGAAGCGGCAGAAGGGACTGAAATCCAACGGAGAGCAGAGCAAGCACCATTGTTCCCTCTCAGACCTCACTCCCCACATACAGTGTCACAACCCAGTAACTGGGTTGCCCCACCCTGGGGAACACCTAAAGCTCTGCCCTGCATATGTAACAGGAGTGACAAGGCCAAAAAAAAAAAAAAAGGCCCAAATGGAAGAACAGATCAAAGCCCCAGAGCAAATACTTTTAGGAGACAAAGAGATAGCCAACCTATCAGATGCACAGTTCAAAACCCTGGTAATCAGGATGCTCATGGGATTGGTTGAATGTGGTCGCAAATTAGAGGAAAAAAGGAAGGCTACACTAAGTGAAATGAAGGAAAATGCACACGGAACCAACAGTGATGGGAAGAAAACGGGACTCAAATCAATGGAGTGGACCAGAAGGAAGAAAGAAACAATGAACCAGAAAACAATGAAAAAAACAAGAATTCAAAAAAATGAGGAGAGGCTTAGGAACCTCCAGGACATCTTTAAACATTCCAACATCCGAATTACAGGGGTGCCAGAAGGGGACGAGGAAGAGCAACAAGTGGAAAACTTATTTGAACAAATAATAATGGAGAATTTACCCAATCTGGCAAAGGAAATAGACTTCCAGGAAGTCCAGGAAGCTCAGAGAGCCCCAAAGAAGTTGGATCCAAGGAGGAGCACACCAAGGCACATCATAATTACATTAGCCAAGATTCAAGATAAGGAGAGAATACTAGAAGCAGCAAGAGATAAGGAGACAGTTACCTACAAAGGAGTTCCCATCAGACTGTCAGCTGATTTCTCAAAAGAGACCTTGCAGGCAAGAAAGGGCTGAAAAGAAGTATTCCAAGTCATGAAAGGCAAGGACCTACATCCCAGATTGCTCTATCCAGCAAAGCTATCATTTAGAATGGAAGGGCAGATAAAGCACTTCTCCAATAAGGTCAAGTTAAAGGAGTACATCATCACCAAGCCCTTATCATATGAAATGTTAAAGGGGCTTATCTAAGAAAAAGATAAAAAACATGTACACTAAAATAACAGCAAACTGACAATTATTAACAACCACACCTAAAGCAAAACCAAAAGCAAACTAAGCAAACAACTGGAGCAGGAGCAGAACAGGAGCAGAAGCACAGAAATGGAGATCACATGGAGGGTTAGCAAAAGGGAAGTGGGAGGAGGAGAGAGGGGGAAAAGGTACGGAGAATAGGTAGCATAGATGGTAGGTAGAAAACAGGCAAGACAAGGAAGGGCAAGAATAATGTGGGAAATGTAGAAGCTAAAGAACTTATTGACACATGGACATGAACTAAAGGTGGGGACTGTGGGTCAGAAGAGGTGTGCAAGGTGGAGGGGAATGAAAAGGGGAAATGGGACAACTTAAATGGCATAATCAATAAAATAAAATTAAATTTAAAAAATAAAAAAATTGGTAATTGACACTATAGCTGTAAATAGTCTTAGGTGCTGCTGTTCTGTTTCAATAACCAAATGTAAAAAGAACAGGACATAAATCATTGGACTTATTCAAGGTAAAAAGCTGAATCTCAGACATTAAAACAGTTAAACTCCTAATAAAAGTACAAAGAAGGAACTAAGTGCAGAAATTAATAAAACAGGATCTCAATAAGCAGTGGCAGGAAACCATGTGCAGCCTCTTTGAAATCTAAAAAAATTAGAGATCTAAAAATATATTTTTGCACAGATCTTTTGCTTAGTTATTTCCTTCTTTAAGTTCTTTGAATTTTCAGGTCAGAAGAAAAAATAGTGCTTCATTTTAATGGCATTTATTTTTCTCATAAAACAAATTCAATTTAATTCTCAGAAATGGAACACAAATATATTAAGTATATATATAATGTATATAAATTAAATCTGAAAAGTCACCTATATTTTCATCACTAGGACATAATTATCACTATTAACATTTTGGCACATATAGTGTTTAACTACACTTAGACATACATAAATACGTATTTCCAAATTAGGACTCAAACACACTATACACAGATTCATACCTGGCCCTGCCCCCCCCTCCCTGAGCACCTGGTATTTTTAACTAAAGAATATCATGAAAGTATTCTTCAAAAATAGAATTTTGTATTTTTGTATAACAGTATTAAATTTCATAACTATATTATAATTTAATTGTTACCTTCCTGAGAAGTGTTTGTTTTCTGCATTTAAAATAGCGCTTAGGGGGAAAAGACTTGTACTTTTATCTTTGGAAAAAATATATTTCTAATAACTTCTTTGGGTAGTTTTTTTTAAATGGCATTACTGAGTTGAAGATTATAAACACTTTCATGACACTTGACACATATTACCAAAATGCCCTCAAGAATGTGGTACCAACTTTCACTCTTATCAGCAACACATGAGAGAGGGCACTCCTGACATCTCTGAAAACACTGGATATTATCAACTTTTTGGCAATTATTTTCAATGACAAAATTAAAAGGTTTAACACTAAACAAAAGACTTCAGAGAAAACATTTATTAACACTTTACCTTCTTCAGCTGATTTTTTTTAATTCTTTCAACAGGAAGAGGTTTGCCATCATGGAAGTTGGTAAGAATTACTGCAATGGCTGTAAGAGTTTTGCCCTTTAAATGTTTTAAAAAGACAAATGGTCAGATTCTGAAACCCAGTTGACCAGAGAGCATTCCAAAACAACTTTAAAATTAGTTAAGCAAATATTAAATAACATTCAAAACCATGGAAGTGTACTGATTATTATATTAAACAATACACATATTAATGAAGTGTTCCATTAAGAAATACTTTCCCACACCGATTATTAGAAATTATTAAATGATTTACTCTAAAATACTATCAACATCTCTGGGAAATGTCATTTTATCTAACGACTGCTCTTCTAAGATTTTGTATTTAATCATGAACTAATAACTTTATCATGAAACTATGACTTCTGCTTGCCAAAGAACTCAAAGCTAATTTAAAATTATTAGTAATTCCAGTATACACGAGGTTAATGACCTTATTAAATTTCACTTAAAGATAATTGCAGCACTTAAAAGCTATAACTTATCTATGAAGCATGAAGAATATGATATGTCTTCTATGTTTTTCTGAAATGAAAATGTGTAATTTTTCATTATCGTCCATAGCTAAATGTATAATTAGCCACACAGAAATAAATCTCTGAGAATTTTAAAGTTGTGTAAAGCAACAATTTTCAAAGTGTGGTCCACAGAGCTTTTTCAGGAGTTATGTGCCATCAAAACTACTGTCATAATATTTACTTGTGTTCACATCTGCAGTAATGCCACAAAAAGCAATGGTGGGCAAAACTGCTAGTGCCTTAGCATAAAACAAAGCAGGTGACACTACTTCCCAATAGTGGTTATTGTATTAACTGCCACATACAGTAAAAAAAATTTAAATGCCAGTTTCACTTTAGGAATGTTAAAAATGTCCTTGATGAAGCAGTACACAATAATTTTATTAAATCTTGTCTCGTAAGTACATATGTTTTAAATATTTTGTATAACAAGATAGGAAGTACACATAAAATACTTCTGCTAATACCAAAATATGAGAGTTACCTAGGGAAAAGTCACTGTGAGAGTGAGTTCAAGCTCAACTAACCACCATGCATCACCACATATCATCACTTTTTCATGCATTTTTACTTGAAAGAATAACTGACAACTAGTTATTCATGACAGAGAGGCAGAAATTTTCTTGAATAATGAACAAAGGGAGGCTATCATCTTCAAGAGAAACAATTGACAACATCTGTTAATGATAAAATTTGAGCTTTCAAGCAAAAATCAGAATGCTGGAAAACTTGTACCCAATACTATGGAGCATAGGAGCTTCCCAAAATATAAGTGCCTAATAAGATCAGCAGTTTTACCAATGAATGTGAATTTTTTATATAATATAATGAAATGCATGACACTTGACAAATCTGTGTAACTCAGTGAACCAGTATTTTCCAAAAGGCCAATGTCTGATGTTATAAAACCATGCATGGGTAAAATATCCATGCAATTTGTAAGCTACACCAATGGATTTTAATGAAGCAGAGTATAAAAAGTTCACTGATAATGATCTTTAACTTTCATATCATAACTACTAATTTTTAATAAACTGCCCTGGCTGGTGTGGCTCAGTGGATTGAGCCCTGGACTGCAAACCAAAGGGTCGCCAGTTGGATTCCCATTCAGGGCACATGCCTAGGTTGTGGGCCAGGCCCCCAGTAAGGGGTGTACGAGAGGCAACCACACATTGATGTTTCTGTCCCTCTTTTTCCCTCCCTTCCCCTTTCTAAAAATAAATAAAATCTTTAAAAAAATTAAACTAATACTTGCTTAATTTTGTTATTGTATCAAAGAAGAATATCTGTAATTATCTAAAACTCCTCCCTTTTCCAACTGCATATCTGTATAAGGATTTTCTTTATATATTTTAACCAAAACATAATCACAACACACTGAATAAAAAAGCAGATACAAGAATTCAGATGTCATCTATTACCTCAGACATGATAGAGATATGCAAAACTAAAAGTCAGTCCTCTTATCAAAATTGCTTTTGTTCTGGAATACTTTTCATTCAAAAAATGCTATTCACATTAACAAGTAGTATGATTAAAATTTTTGTTTACTAATACTATAAATATTTATAGATATGTTAATAGATGTAACCCACAAAAACAAAAGCTCTTTGGGCTCCTCAATAATTTTTAAGTGTGTAAAGGGTTACTGAGACCAAAAAGTATACAAACTGCTGGTATAAGGAATCATAAATATATGATTTAATACTCTGCATATCACAACATTTGTGATATACTATAATTTTATATAACACTGTTGTCTTTCCTTTTAAAAAGAAAACTGAGAAACACATGTTTATATTATTATACTGATTATCTTAATTGTGTCTTAACTGAACAGAAAAAGACAGAAAAAAAAATGTTAACATTATTTTAGGTGAAAACCATAAGAAAAATTATGCTCTACACTGAAAGCAAAATCTCGTCCCTTACTGGCACCAACATATTCCTATCTCTATCTACTTCAAAATTACTTTTTATAAAATTATAATTACAAAATGAAATTTTACTAACTCAAGAAAAAATAATTACCAAACCCATGTCATCAGCCAAAATTCCTCCATGGACATTTTCTGGTCGATCCTTCTCAGAAAAATTTGTTACTGTGTTGTAGTATAAGTCATTTCGCTGTTCCCAGAATGGTGGAAGTTCTTTACTGTTTTCCCGAGAAACCATCCAAGCTAGAGCTTGTTTTTGATGTGGAAGCAATGGTGTTTCAATAGCCTGTAAATAAAAACAATGTCATAAATAGAGATACAATAAGCTCCTTCTTCCCACCCACCCCCAAATGTGGAAACAGCTGATCCTGTGATAAAAATGTATAGACTATCACCGTATTTTAAAATTCCAAATAGTTTTCAGTCTCATAAATTCCAGATAGATTTAAATAGAAAATATTGGCTCAATACCTCAGCTGGTTCCATTTCATGAGTTTTATCATCTTCTTTTAAATCTTCAAACAATTTGTCAAATTCTGTTTTAAGCTATAACAAAAAGCAACAAGAAACGTTATGAAACATTGATTAAAATAATAATTACACTTAACTCAGGGAGTTCAAATCATTTAATTAACTATCAAAGTTGAATAATGAAAGGTACATGAAATTGTTTAAGATACTATGCTGCTCATTTAAGGCAGGCTGAATAGGTGCTCTAGGGGTAAAAGGTAAGTGTGTTATAATCAAAAGAATGCAGAATAGAACGTTGTAAATCTTGGGTTTCAGTAACAGCTCTGTCACAAATAAATCTATACATAACTCTGGGCAAGACATTTAACTCTTATGGCCCTGCATCTTATAAAATCCTGTAAAATGACAGGAATGAACTAGATTTAGAGTGTCTCTAAGGTTCCTTCTGTTACTGAAATTCTGTGATTTTATTACATAGTTGTATTTGAACTATTTTAGTACATCCTACCAGGTACATTTGACTTTTTTTTTTCAGCCAATGACTTTTTATTTATCATTATAGCAGTAAAAACTTGCTGTATGCTGTAAAATATTAGGATAATTCCAATCTCATGCTAATTTAGTTAATTCTCTAAACTGATCTAGTCAAATTTTATAGCAATACATATGTGTTATAATTACTTTTGTAAACTAGCAGATAAATACATAGCAATAGCCCAGAAGAAATCAGGCCAACTCTAAAAATTTTGGAGCGGTAACCTGGGGTTTACTCACTAGATATAAGATCAAGCCCTTCTAACAATAAGCAGGGGAAAAATACAATAATTACAATTAAAATACAAAAAGATTACTACTGATGGGTAGAGACAAAAAAATATTTTTGATGATATCTGTAGACTGAATTGCATTACTTCATTTAACATCCCTTTTTTTTCAAACTAATTCAGCATAACTGTATCCTGGATTACAAATTAGACAAGTAAGAATCAGAGTAATGCCAAAGAACTAGAATTACATTTTTTAGCACTGCATTTGCAACCTTAGTGAAAGGAGTAAGTTTCAAGTTTCAGTGTTTTACGAAATATTTGCACATTCTAAGAAAATCAAACAATACAAAAACATCAAAACATACTAAAACATCCCCTGCATATACAAAAATGTATGAGTTTTAATGTATGTATGAATGTGACTCCATGGATATATTCCTTACCACTGCTCTCTTTTTACATAAATGTTTGCAATATACATCCTATTTATTCTACATCTTTCATATCTTAACAATGTATCTGAAGATCACTATGCCAGCACATACATATTTATCTTATTCTTTTAAATATCACTCTTCAACATTTAAAAATCACTTTTAGATTACAAAGTAAAAGTACACCTGGCTCTAGCTGGTGTGGCTCAGAAGACGAGTGCCAGCCTGTGAAGTGAAAGGTTTCCAGTTCAGTTCCCAGTCAGGGCACATGCCTGGGTTGTATGCAAGGTCCCTGGTTAGAGGCCCTGTGAGAGGCAACCAGTATCCCTCACACATTGACGTTTTTCTCCTTCTCTTTCTCCCTCCCTTTCCCTCTCTCTGAAAGTAAATAAAATATTTTTTTAAAAGAAAAAAAAAAGCACACCTGTTCAGTTGTCAGCTGTACTGCTGCATGAACTGGCATACTATAGCTTGGTCCAGCTCTTCCAGAGCTCCAACCACTTTCCAAACTGAATCCGAAAGCTGTAATTTTCAAAATGAAAATAAAATCACCAAATAAAATTGACTACCTTTTAGTAAATTAGCTTTTGTAACTCCATTAAAAATACTTTTAATATGTTTAAAAGTTTTTTAAAAGCTAAATCCTGTCATTCAAAAAACACATTATTAAAGTAATTCCACATTATTTGAACAAATACTTGCCAAACAAATCATTCTTTTTCATTCCCTATTGCAAGATTCTAATTGTCTATAATTTATTAAAGAGAATGTTTATAGTCAGGTTTTCCAGACATTATCATTAGGAGAATTTAGGGGAGAGACTACAGGAATTCCTTGTACATTTCTCTGTCTGTCTGTGTGTGTATAACCTCCTATAAATCTATAGTTGTTTCAAAATAAAGAGAAAAAATTCAGGGATTTTCTTTTAAAAACACCAAAATAAAATTATAACCTAGAGTCTTTGGTGCAAATTAGTTCAGCCAACCAAACTCAAAGTATTACTTAACAGAATAAATGCTTACAATTCCTACATTCTTACGATATCAAAATAATAGTAGGTTAAACTCTAAACTTACTTTTTGGTGCAGGAGCCAATTTAAATCCGTGTTTCTTCAACTGGTCTAAAACCGCTTTTCTATTCTCTTCTTTTCCCCAAAGAGTCATACGCAGAGGCATGGTAAAAGTGTTGTTTGCACCAAAAGGAACTACCCTATTATATTTAAGAAGGAAAAAAAGGTAGGAAACTTAAAATGTCATTTTTTACTCCCATGAAGAATCTATTAAATATTCTAAGTGTTGTATTCAAATTCTGCATGAAGTAAAACAGGGAAGAACAAGTTGGGCAGACTATAAAGACAGAAAAATGATGGAATAGAATCAACAACTATCAGAAGAAAAGCGTGGTTTTAATTAACAGAATGCCATAAAAAACTGAGAAGATGGAATAAAGCAGTTTAAACACAAGGATAGTCCATAATCAAGATTGTAAGATAAGTAAAATGTAAGTTTAATTGAGAGGTTAGAGCTTTCATTAATAGAACCAGAGAGTAGCAACCCATCCTAAGAATGGGGAATGATTTGCAAGAACTATTTCTGATCTAGGATTTATCATAAATTTATTCCCAATACTTGAAAAACTTGAACTGAGAAAGAAGAAAACAAGTACACAAGTGAGAAGATATTGCTGAACCTTTATCTTCCAAACTCACCTTTTCATATCCTAAACATTCCACTCTTAAATTGAGATCACAAACACAAATGCCTAAACGAAAAAGGTAACTGAGGAGATTAGCAGTTTAAGTAAGTAAGAGGTGGTGGAACTCGGAGTATGAATTGATGAAGCTACAGCAGTCAACTGATGTCATGTGGAAATGAAAGATCAGAGTCACCAGATCTTCCATTTGTCAAGAAAAATCTTCATAAATAATTTTTATATTTAGGGGAAAAAATAACATGCATAAACTGTAGAATATCCAAATATTCAAATATTGGGGGAAAATATTTTTAATTTGTAAATACTTTGTAGGCAAAATGAAGTTCACCTACATCTGATGACAGGTTACCAGTTTTACAACCTCTGATTTAAACAAACACTTTTAAACTCCCAAATCTATGCACTAAAAAGTTTGGAGACATGTGTAAACTTCCTAATATTTAAACTGAAGTATATTTTTCTCTAGGGTAATAATACTTCAATAAGAAAGTGAGGGAATAGCTAGGGCAGTAGAGGTAGATCAGAGGAGAATTAAAGCATTTATTAAACACATACCAAGGGGATAGTGAAAAAAGTTGTCACAGCAACTATACAGTCTCTTAACAAATTCAAAGATCACTACAACTCAAAATTATTAAATCTAAACTCTGAAGTACATTACCCTTCAACTTGTGCCAATTTGTTGTCCATAATATAGGCCAAAGCCGCTGCAAGATCTTTCTTTACATGGCCAACCTGATTTCCATTCACATTGTTTACTTTAATCGCATTCTTATCATAGGGGTTATTGGGTTCTCGTTGTAATGCAACCATTTCATTATTATTAACCTAACAAAAATGATGAACAGATAATATTAGAAATAATAAACATGTAATAATAGTTTCTTCATCATTATTTGCACTCATTTTTTAATGATTACTGAGTAACATTACATAAGAAATGTGCATTTTCTTGGACTCATATTTTTACAGAAATACTAAAGAATTTATTTTAATAGTTCTTTTATAATACTTTTCTAATTTATGTTCATTGGGACATGAACAAATCTTTGATACCTAAGAGGCACAATCAAAATTAACAACAGATTCACACTGTCTAAAATTTTCAACATCATAACTTCTGAAAACAAGTCATCTTTATTGAGTGCTGCCATTGTTCTAAGTGCATTACACTGATTGAGTTTGTATGTATTATTTATTATCCCCATTTTACAGAGGAAGACAGTAAAGCACAGGAAAGTGAAGTAACTTGCCCAAGGTCACAAAGCTAGTAAGTAGGAGAGCTAGGATTTTAATCTAGGCCAGCTGGTTCCTAAATCTGAATTCTTCAGACTCTAAAAGGGGGAAAAGGTATTATTCATAAGTAAAAAATGGAACTGGAATAAGAAAATATATATAGACTTCAACTCATGCCATTCTGACTCCATTTGATTAAATATTACCTACGGATACTATTATTTAAAAAGATTAAGATTTCAGAAAATTCTCTCTTCCAAAAAACAATGGAAAAGGCAGCAAAAATTGTCAGAACCAACTTTTTCAGAACTCTGAAAACTAATAAAAGGATTGCAGAAACAAGAGGAGTGTTCAGTCAAGAAAGACAGCAGAATATCTGTGCCCTAGTTCCATAGCCTACTCTCAGTTACATGATAGCCTTTAAAAATAACAACCTGCCGAGATTCTTGGTGCAGCCTAGCAATAACCACAGTGCACGATAGAGCAGAATCTTTCAAAATTCATTCCCAAAGAACAGTCGTTATTTGAGCTCTGAGTTTACATTGTACAAAAACCGTTCCCCCTTGGGTGAGTGTTTGTCAAAAACAATTTATACCAGCAGTGGGTAACAGTTGAAGCAAAGAAAAAGCTGGGGAATAAGATGTCCAAAGAAGCTTTGAGAGGCTCCAACATATTCCTGGGAATCTAAAAGGCCATGTATAAGCATATGGCTGTATACGTTCAGGAAAGACATGGGAAGACCCTAAGCTCTCACCTCTGACTAAACTTTAAGGTCTGAACAGCCAAGAAGTGAAGGCTACCGCAGAGTTGTCAGTTGCCTGTGTGTTAAAGGAGTACCCCAAATGCACACAGATCCTCTCGGTAAAGACTCGAAGATTTACCGGTTCCAATGCAATCATTAGCTGACCACCAAGCTAAGTACAGACATAAGTGCCCACACACAACAAAGGGTAGATTTCACAGGGTTAATTAAGAAGTCACTAAACAAAAACAACAATTACCAAAATCAGCAACAAACAACCCTGGAGAGAAGGAAAATTCTGATTTGTAGTGTTGCCATATTATTTAAAATGTTCACTTCTCAACAACAACAAAAAAATGGGACATGGAAAGCAACAAGAAAATATAGTTCACTCATAGGAAAAAATCTGTTACCAAGAAAAAAAATATCAACTATTCCTAAGGAAAAATAGATATGTGACCTACTAAAATTTTTTTTAATTTTAAATATCTTCAAAGACCTAAAGCAAACCACATTTAAAGAACTAAAGGAAAGCATGAGAACTATGTCTCCCCAAATAGAAATTCTGGAGTCAAAAGTACAATAACTAAAGTTAAATATTCACTAAAGAGGCTCTACAGCAGATATGAGCAAGTAGAAGAATAAGTGAAGGTGAAGATAGGTGAATTGAAACTACAGGTATTCCCCACTTTTCTAAAGTCTGAGTTAATGACACTTCACTTTTACATTAAGACCTACATATTAGTACTCTACTTGTTTTCACCAATTAAAAGGTTTCTGAAGAAAATAGCATTTAACCTTTGTTTTGCAGTGAGCTGTTATAGAGGTAGCACACACCCTGAGCAGCAAGAGTGGCACCACCAAGTTTGTTCCCTGGGAAATCACACTTGGCATTTCTGCATCAAGCCACCATAGATTTGAACTGTATCTGTGAGCATCTGTGCTTTATCTCAATTTAATTTGCGCATCATTAGCAGGGTATGACCAAAGATATCAGAAAAGCCTAAGAGAACTTGCCAGGGTGTTACATTTAGTGTAAAGCTGGACATAATTATGCATTTTGATCATGATGAACAAAATGGACTGTGTATATGTTGAATTTTGGGACTGGGAACGCTCAAAACATTTTCCATATAAATTAATCATTATTGCTACTTTGCTTTAAGCCATTTCAGTTTACAAAAGGTTTCATAGGAATGCTCTACTTTTGGATAACAGGGGAAACCTGTATAAAATCTTAAGAACAGCTATAGAGTCTAAGGAACAAAAAGAAAGAAAATGTAAAAACATGAACAGGCCTAGAGACCATTGGGACAACAGCAAGCATATTCAGAAGGGAAACAGAAAAGGGACAAAAAGAATATTTAAAGAAATAACAGCTGAAAACTTTCTAAATTTGATAAAAAAAAAAACACATCAATCTACATACCTAAGAAGCCTAACAAATCCAAATAAAATAAACTCAAACAGACCTAAACCCAGACACACCATAATCAAGTTGTGGAAAGAATCTTGAAAGCAACAAGAGAGAAGCAACTTATTACATAAAGGGGGGGGGGGTCCTCAATGAGATTAACATCTGATTTCTCTCATCAGAAACCATGGAAGCCAGAAGACAGTGGGGTAACCTGTCAAAATGCTAAAAGGAAAAACTCAAACAAGAATTTCATATCAGGCAAAACTATCCTTCAAAAATAAAGGAGAAATTAAGACATCCACAGTAAACAAATACTGAGAGAATCTATCATTAGCAGGCCTACCCTATAAGAAATACTAAAGGGAAACTTTCAGGCAGAAATCAAAGGACACCAGACAACCACTTGAATCTACATGAAGAAATAAAGAGCACTGGTAAAGGCAATTAGGGAAATATGAAAAACTACATTTTTCTTGGCTGTAATTTTCTTTCCTGATTTAAAAGGACACAGCACAAATATTATAAATCTGTGTTGAGGAGACTACTATGTATGTAAAGTTCTAATCTGGTAACAGTATCAGGAAATAGAATGGAGAGGAATGGAACTATCTATAAGCAAAATTTTGGTACACTATTGAAATTAAGTTGGCATTAACCCAAACTAGTATCTTATGATTTAAGATGTTAATTAAACTCCCCAGGGCAACTACTAAGAAAATAATGCAACATATATAGTTTAAAAAAACAACAGGTAATTAATATGGTACACTAGAAAAATATCTATAATTAAAATAGTACACTAGAAAATATCTATTTAACGCAAAAGAAGGCAAGAATGAATGCCTGATCCAAGGGCCACATATTATATGATTCCATTTATATGAAAGATTCTAGAATAGCCAAATCCATAGAAACAGAAAATAAATTAGTGGATGCCAGGAGCTGAGGGAAGGGAGTAATAGAGTCATTACTAATGGGTACAGGGTTCTTTTGGGACAGTGAGGATGGTCCCATAATCCTGTAAATATCTAAAAACTACTCAATTGTACACTTTAAAATAATCCATTTTGTGGTATGTAAATTACTTCAACTTTTTTAAGACACAGGAGAAGCTGCCTTAAATCTCCCCTAGCTATCTATCAATTCACTACAGCCTGAACAACTAGGTTATTATGTACTTGTCTGTAGCCATTTGGAGATATTCTGTGATGCATACAGCTCTTCTCTCCCAGCCCAACTTCCTTATGCCACTGCCTATAGTACAATTGTCTTTAAACCAGATTATGCAAATCCTAGAAAATATATCCCCCCAAAAGTAGAGTAAACAATAAACACTTTTGAGCATTTTATCCCAAGCAACATAATTAGATGTCATTTATTATAACACATTATAATTTATAAAAATTCTATACGTGTCCTTTAGTACAAAGGATTGCTAATACTAGTAGAATTCAGAACAGAATAAACACAAGCCAAAATGTTGGGAACCATAAAAATAAAAAACATTACTCAGGTAAACAAACAGAAAATACACAAATGTGACTACATCAAATTTAAAAGCTTCTGTATAGCTAAAGGAACCATCATCAAAACGAAAAGGGAACCCACATATGGGAAAACATGTGCCAATGATACATCTGATAAGAGTTTAATTTCCACAATATGTAAAGAACATATACAGCTCAACACCACGAAAACAAACAATACAATCAAAAAATGGGCAAAGGACCTGAACGAACACTTCTCCAAGGAGGATATACAGATGGCCCATTGATGACAAAAATGCTTAACATCACTAATTACCAGAGAAATGCAACTTAAAACCATAATGATATATCATCTCACACCTGCTAGAATGGCTATATCATCAATAAATCAATAAACAACACATGCCAGCAAGCATGTGGAGAAAGGGGAACCCTAGAGCACTGTTAGTAGGAATGCAGACTGGTGCAACCACTGAGGAAAACAGTATGGAATTTCCTCAGAAAATTCAAAATGGAAGTGCCTTTTGACCCAGTGATTCTACTTCTAGGAATATATCCTAAGAATCCCAAAATACCTATTCAAAAGAATACATAAACCCCTATGTTTATAGCAGAGTTATTAGCAACAATAAGCCAAAGTCTGGAAAACAGCCCAAATGCCTGTCAGTAGATGACTGGATAAAAAATCTGTGCTATATTTACATAATGGAATACGACACAGTGGTAAAAAAAAAAAAAAAAAACAACAAGGAACTCTTACCTTCTGCCACAGCATGGATGGACCTGTAGACTATTATGCTAAGTGAAATAAGCCAGTCAGTGAAAGACAAATACCATATGATCTCATTTATATGTGGAATCTAATGAACAAAATAAACTAATGAGCAAAATAGATACATGGATCAGACTGACAGCTGGGGGGATGTGGAGTGGGTCTAGATGAAAGAAGGTAAAGGGATTAGCCGAAGAACATATATGCATGACCCATGGACATAGATGACGGTAGGGAGATTGCCTGAGAAAGTTGAGGGGCTGGGTGGAGGTGGGTAAGGAGGAAAAAAGTAGAAACAACTCTAATAGAATAAACAATAAAATATTTAAATAAATATTTTTTAAAAAGAAAGCATTATCCAAACAGTAAGATTTAAAAAAAATTAAGACAGAATTAAAATATTTAAAATAGAAAAGCAGTAATTTAGTTATAAAGACTTCATAAATAATTATAAAGACTTCTTTAAAGTATTTATTGATTATGCTATTATACTTTTTGCAATTTTTCCCCCTTTATCCCATCTCCGCCCTGCACCCCCCAACCCTCCAGCATTTTCGTTAGTTCATGTCCATGGGTTATACATATAGGAAACAGTTCTGTTTCCTATGCCATTTTTTACCTCTCCCCATCTATTTTATACCCACCAATTATGCTTCTTCCCTGTACCTTTTCCCACCTTTTCCCCACTCCCACTCCCCACTGATAACCCTCCCTGTGATCTCCATTTCTGTGAATCTGTTCCTGTTCTAGTTGTTTGCTTAGTTTGTTTTTGTTTTAAGTTCAGTTGTTGGTAGTTGTGAGTTTGTTGTCATATTACTGCCCAGAGTTTGATCATCTTCTTTGTCTTAGATAAGTCCTTTTAACATTTCATTTAAAGGGCTTGGTGATGAAGAACTCCCTTTAACTTGACCTTTTCTGGGAAGCACTTTATCTGCCCTTCCATTCTAAATGATAGCTTTGCTGGATAGAGTAATCTTGGATGTGGATGTGGGTCCTTGCCTTTCAAGACTTTGAATACTTCTTTCCAGCCCCTTCTTGCCTGCAAGGTTTCTTTTGGAAAATCAGCTGGAAGCCTTTTGGACACTCCTTTGTAGGTAACTGTCTCCTTTTCTCTTGCTGCTTTTAAGATTCCCTCCTTACCTTTAATCTTGGGTAATGTAATTATGATGTGCTTTGGTGTGTGCTTCCTTGGGTCCAACTTGTTTGGGACTCTCTGAGCTTCCTGAACTTCTAAAAATCTCTTTCCTTTGCCAGATTGGGGAAGTTCTCCTTCATTCTTTTTTCAAATTAGTTTTCAATTTCTTGTTCTTGCTCTTCTTCTTCTGGCACCCTTATGATTCAGATATTGGAATATTTAAAGTTGTCCCAGAGATTCCAAGCCTCTCTTCATTTTTTGGAATTCTTGTTTCTTCATTCTACTCTGCTTGAATATTTATTTCTTCCTTCTGGTCCGAATCGTTTATGTGAGTCCCGGTTTCCTTCCCTACACTGTTGGATCCATGTATATTTTTCTCAATTTCACTTTGCATAGCCTTTACTTCTTCCTCTATTTTGTGACCATACTCAACCATTTCTTTAGCATCCTGATTACCAGTGTTTTGAACTCTGCACCTGATAGGTTAGCTATGTCTTCATTGCTTAGTTCTGTCTTTGGAGTTTTGATCAGTTCTTTCATTTGGGCCATATTTCTTTGTCTTGGTCCACCTGTTACATTCTAAGGGGTGGAGGCTTAGGTATTAGCCAGGACGAGGCAACGCAGGTCTCTGTGTTGTGGCACTAAATGTGGAGGAGGGGTACAAAGAGGAGGAGGGGAACAGTGCAGCTTCCTGGGCTCTCTGCCAGTTTTCAGTCACTTCCCCCACTTCTCACAAGCAACTTGGGCTGTTCTGGTGCTGATTCCAGGGTGTATTGGCTTGTGTGCATTCTAGGACCCTGTGGGTCTCTCCAGTGAACTCTCCTGTGAGGCTGGGAGTTTCTCCCCCTGCTTCAATCCCACAGATTTTTACAGCCCGAGGTTTGAGGCTTTATTTCCCCACATGGGAACCCCGGGTTACAGGGTCTTCTCATTCCCCATTTGTTCCTCTCAGTTTATCCACACACAAATGTGGGCTTGCCTGGTCCTCCAGCCACCACCTTGCTGCAAGTCCTCTCTGCCCCAGGTGACCATCTCTGCCCCTCCTACCAGTCTGGATGAATGTTTCTTCTTTAACTCCTTGGTTGTCGGACTTCCATACAGTTCGATTTCTGGCATTTCTGGTTGATTTTGTTTTTAAATTTGTTGTTGTCCTTCTGCTGATTGTGCAAGGAGGCAAAGTGGATCTACCTATGCCTCCATCTTGGCTGGAACTCCAAATCTAAGCGTTTAAATATCTTGAAAATACTGCATTGGTTGTATATCCTAAGTTTTGTTATTTTAATACTGACATTGCTCATTTTTAACTTTTTAATATTTATTTTCTATGAACTTACAGTTAAACTCTTTATCGCTTGACCCTTTTAAAGTCTTTAGAGGTTCTGGCAAAGGTGGAGGTGTAGGTAGAAACCCTTTGTTTTCTTGCACAACCAAAAGGAGGATAACAACCAATCTAAACTCAATAAACAACCAGAAGTGCCAGAAAATCAAACTGCATGGAACTCCAACAACCAAGGAATTAAAGAAACAGTCAACCAGAACAACCAGACTGGTAAGGCGGTGGATGGAGAGAACTTGCGGTGAGGCACTGGAGAATACAGGTGGGGCTGGATGCGGTGAGGTGGCAGACTGTGTGGACAGGGCTAACTGAATGGGAAACTGAGACACGGAACTGTGGACTATGGTGGGGTTGCCACGGTAGGAGAAACTCCCAGTCTCACACAAGAGTTCATTGGAAAGGGGGGCTAGAGCTAAGCAGGCGAGCTACATTGTTCCCTGTCTGGCCTCTTCCCCACAGGCAGCGTTACAGTGCAGCAAGGGGGTTGCCCTGCCCCTGGGAATACCTAAGGCCCACCCTTTTACAACTTAACAGGTATGACATGTCAAAAAATTGGACCCAAATGAAAGAACAGAGCAAAACTTCAGAAAGAGAGCTAAGCGATGAGGAGATAGTCAACCTATCTGATGGAGAGTTCAAAGCCCTGGTAATCAGAATGCTCACAGAACTGTCTGAGTTTGTTTGGAAATTGAAAGAACAAATGAAAGATACCCAAAATGAAATAAAGCAAAGTATTCAGGAAACCAACAGTGACAGGAAGGAAACCAGGACTCAAATCAATGATTTGGAATGAAAGGAAGAGATAAACACCCAACCAGAACAGAATGAAGAAACAAGAATTAAAAAAAAAATGAAGAGAGACATAGGAACCTCTAAGACAACTTGAAACATTCCAATATCCAAATTATAGTAGGAAAAGAAAGAGAATAACAACAGCAAGAAATTGAAAACTTCCTTCAACAAATAACGAAGGAAAATGTCCCCAGTCTTGTGAAGAAAATAGACTTCTAGGAAGTCCAGGAAGCCCAGAGAGTTCCAAAGAAACTGGCCCCAAGGAAGCACACACCAAAGCACATCATAATTACATTACCCAAGATTAAAGGTAAGGAGGGAATCTTAAAAGCAGCAAGAGAAAAGGAGACAGTTACCTACAAAGGAGTGTCCAAAAGGCTTCCAGCTGATTTTCCAAAAGAAACCTTGCAGGCAAGAAGGGGCTGGAAAGAAGTATTCAAAGTCTTGAAAGGCAAGGACCCACATCCACATCCAAGATTACTCTATCCAGCAAAGCTATCATTTAGAATGGAAGGGCAGATAAAGTGCTTCCCAGAAAAGGTCAAGTTAAAGGGAGTTCTTCATCACCAAGGGAGCTCTTTAAATAAAATGTTAAAAGGACTTAGATCTAAGGAAAAAAAAATGATCAAAACTGTGGGCAGTAAAATGACAGCAAACTCACAACTATCAACAACTGGACCTAAAACAAAAACAAACTAAGCAAACAACTAGAACAGGAACAGATTCACAGAAATGGAGATCACAGGGAGGGTTATCAGTGGGGAGTGGGAGTAGGGAAAATGTGCGAAAAGGTACAGGAAGAAGCATAATTGGTAGGTACAAAATAGACAGGGAGAGGTTAAGAATAGTATAGGAAATGAGGAAGCCAAAGAACTTATATCTATGCCCCATGGACATGAACTAAGCTGGGGCAGAGAGGGGAATGCTGAGGGAGCAGGGGGTACATGGTGCAGGGCAGAGGGGAATAAGAGAGAAAAAAAGGGACAACTATAATAGTATAATCAACAAAATATATTTAAAAAAATAAAAAAAATTAAGTTCTTTTATTACTGAATAATACTAACATTAAATGTTCATCAAGAATCCAAAAATAAAGTAAAATGGGATAATAGAATATAAAAAGAGATATCAATAAAAAAGGATAATAATAATTTAAAAAGTCCAACAGAGGTAGCTTGAAAATATAAAACAAATCAATCTCTATCAAAGCTAATCAATAAAAAAGAATACAAATATATAACAGACAATGAAAACAGGAATATAACCATAAACACAGTTAAAATCTTTTTAAGTTAAATGATTACAATGTACAACTCTGTGACTGAAACTTTGAAAATCTAAACAAAGTGAATGTTTTTCTTAAAAATATGAATTGCCAAAATTGCATCAAGAAGTATCTGAATTATGTTGAATTTGAAGCCAAACAAAAAAGTACATACTGTATGATTCAATGTATACAAAGCTCTAGAACAAGCTAAACTAATCTAGTGACAGTAATCAGACTGGTGGGGCAGGGGCAGGAAGGAATAACCTCAACAGGATACAAGAAAATTTTAAGGGTGCATAGAAACAATTGATATCTTGACTGAGATGGTGATTGTCAGGCATATATCTTTGTCAAACACTTGGAATCATACACTTACATGTAATGCAATTCTTGGGATTAAATACTTAAATGACACGCAAATCACGTTTCAACAAAACTGAGAAAAGTTTTAAAATAATAAGTATGCAGCTCTGATGGTTATGGCTCAGTAGACTGAGTGCCGGCCTGTGAATCAAAGGGTTGCCAGTTTGATTCCCAGTCAGTGTACGTGCCTGGGTTGCGGGCCAGGTCCCCAGTAGGAGGTATGTGAGAAGCAACCACACATTGATGTTTCTCTTCCTCTCTTTCTCCCTCCCTGCCCCCTCTCTAAAAATAAATAAATAAAATCTTTAAAAAAAGTATGCAAAGATAAATACCTCAATTTTTATTACAACAGTTTTTCATCATAGTGATCAACTCCAAAATGTTCATCAATAGGGAAATAAAAAATACAATATAGACTTGTACTGATGTGAAAAGATATTAATATTTTACTGAGAAAAAAGGTGATCACTGTAATAGGCATAGCATGATCTCATTTTTGTTTATAGAAATATGGTTTCAATTTACAAGTGTATGTTCACAGGGTAAAGTGTGGAAGGCAAAACAAGGGGAATAAAAGTTATGGTTCTAGGGCTTAGACTTTATAAATACTTAATGCATTTTATTTTAGCCATTTAAAAATAACAAACATGTATTACTTATAAAATAAATAATACACATTTTAAAAAATAAAAAAATAAGTGATGATTACTTTTAATCAGCCCACATCTTTAACTTACCAGTATCAAAGAAATTATTCTAAAATAAAAAAATAGTGATTGTTCTAAGATCAATAGCAACCAAATCTAACATTTTACAATGGTTTAAAGTAATTTACAAAATAATGCAAGTTTTGGGAAAAAATAGCACAAATCATAAATAGGAAAGCTCAGAGATTAATTGAAAGCCTGAGAACTGGTGAATATGAAATAAGAAGCCAACAGATTTAAGAAAAGTTAGAAAAGAAAAATAATCTCAGAATTAAAGACTAAAGTACAAAGAACACAAAATTGAACAGACCTTATGAAAAGGTCTGTCCCATGGTAAGGGACATAATGAAAACAGAAAAGTGAAAAAAATATGATAAAAAGGATTTCTGAGGAAATATTAGGCATAAACATATGTTATACGTATAAACAGAAGATATAATATAGAGAGACTAGAATGGAGCCCCTGAAGAAAAACAAGCTTTGAAACAAGGCAAACATTTAAAACTAGTATAATTAAAGAAAATTTTCTGAAATATAAGAAAACAATGTTATAAAACAGTCAGCACTAAAATACAACCTTAATAAAACTATTGGACTTTCAAGGTAAGAAAAAATTTCTTTTACTTAGCCAGACAAAAAATTTCAATTCACTTATGTGAAAAAAAAATAACCCCATATTGGCATGAGAATTCTTACCAACAACGTTTTATACATCAAGATATCATGGAGAGAAAGATTGGGTCAAGGATTTTTTATATTCAGCCACGCATCACTAGTGTAAACATCACAATAATGAGCACACAAAAACTCAGAAACTATTGTTCCTTCGTAAGGAATCTCCTAGATAACACATTTCCAATCACAAAGTGATATTAGAAGTTCCAATATAACTATCAACAACTGAACCTAAAAAACAAAAAACAAAAACTAAGTGAACAACTAGAACAGGAACAGAATCACAGAAATGAAGATCACATGCAGGGTTATTAATGAGGAGGGGGAGCATGGCAGGGTAATGGTAAAGAGAATAACAAGCATAATTGGTAGGCATAAAATAGACAGGGGTAGGTTAAGAACAGTATAGGAAATAGAGAAGCCAAAGAACTTATATATACAACCCATGGACATGAACTAAGGGGAAGGGGATGCTGGAGGGGGAGGAGGGTTGTACAGGGCAGAGGGGTGTAAAGGGGAGAAAAAAATTGAGAAGTGTAATAGCATAATCAATAAAAATATACTTTAAAAAAATAAAATATGGGAGAATGAAAGATGGACAAATCCAAATCATGCAATTCTCTCCTAAGGAATCTCAACTAAAAAAAAATCTGAGAAACTTCAAAATAAGAAATATATGGGGGAATACTAAAACTAACAAATTTAGAACTTTCCATAGAACATATGTAATTTCTTCAACAAATCAATGACATGAAACAAAGGTGAAGGGGATAACAACCAAAGATAATGTATCAGTTTTGTTTTGATTCTGATTTGAAAAAATGAACTATAAAAATACATTTTAAATATCAAGAAAATTGATTATGGATTAGTTATTAAATAATAATAAAAATTATTATTAATTTTATCAGTATAAAGTGATATAGTTAGGATCTTTATTATAAAAGGACAAATGAAAAAGAAAAAGGGATCCAGCAAATGTGCAAAAAACTTGCTAACTGCTGAATGTGAATCATAGGTATATGGAGTTTATTGTATTATTTTACTTTTATGCACATTTAAAACTTTTCAAAATAAAACTAGAAGTATATCATCCAGATAATACAGAGACAGTCTAGACAACCACAATAAAGGCAACTACTGAACAGAGAAAGTCATACATTCTCCCTCTGTGTGTCTCCCTCACATACACTCTCTCTCACACACACACACCACACACACATACAAACACACTGCAGATAATAGAGATAAAGATAGATACAGGAAGAAAAACTGGGAGACAAAGAGTTTTACTACAAAAGGAATGACGGACCTAATAACAGACAATTCCTTTATCTAGTTAGTAGGAGCTGATCTTCCTAAATTAAAAATATTAAAGTGTAGAAATGTGCTGAGGGGCAGAGGGGAGAAAGCAGTGGACTGACTTGGAAGTCATTTGGCAAATGTATAGCACAGTATCTGTGCTTTTTGGGCAAATCATTTAACCTCTTGAACTTCAGTTCTTCAGTTATAGAAAGGGGATAATAGATGCCCTATGTACCTGAGAGTCACTGTAGCAAACAAATGAAGCCATATAGGAAAAAGTGTTTTTTATACTGTAAGTATGATATAAATGTAAAAAAATATTAGTCATTAGATATTTATCTCTTGTCCAGATATATTTCATTACTTAAAGTAAAAAAAAAACCTAAATGAATATATCACCTTCTAATTCTTATTTTCTAGGTCAATACCATAAATACATATTTTAACTCAAAATCTAATGTTATACTCACAACTCCTGTGTAATAGCGTAGTCCAACTACATGACCTCTCAAAGTTCCAAATAAGACTGAATCTAGTTCTTCATCGCTAGTTAGGAAATCATCTGGAGGGATAATATCATGGAATTCAAAACGAGGAAAGAAAGTTGGATATGAGAGGCGGGGAAAATTTCCATGGACTCCGCCATACTGAACAGTCTGCAAATACTTCCAAACAGGATCCCTAAAAATAAATAAATAAAAAGGAAGAAAATTTAGCCAAGTATTTCTCAAAAACCATACCATATTTATAGGCCAATTGTTTTCTCACACTTTATTTCAACCAATCAAATCTGATGTGGCAACTGCTATATAAAATTAAGAGAGTGTTTATTCTAGTTAAAGTAGAATTGGAGTGAGTGGGGGAGGTTTTGAGGAACCTTATTATTCCGTAATGCCTCTTCTGCCCACAGAGTATTCAAAATGAATCCCTCCACCTCAACTCCACCCAGGGCTGGTGAGGCTCAGTGGACTGAGTGCTGGCATGCGACCCAAAGCGTCACTGGTTTGATTCCCAGTCAGGGCACAGACTTGGGTTGCACACCAGGTCCCCCTGGTGGAGGGGCCTCGCAAGAGGAACAACATATTGATGCTCCTCTCCCTCTCCTCTTCCCTCCTTTCTAAAAGTAAATGCATAAAATCATTTAAAATTGTATTTAAAAAATGAAAACCCCAATAAACATCATAAATCTCTTTTCCAGTGACCATCTACTTAAATTGCAAAGTGGTATCTGTAACTCTAATTATATCCCAAAATTTCCATGGAGATTGAGCTAGAAGAGACTGCAAACATATAACTATTACTATTTTTATATGTTAAGTTTTATCTTTACCGATAATATATCCAGCATCCATTACTTCAATTCGTTCCGAACGGAACCCTTATTTTATTCAGGTATCCCAACGATGATATCATGGGAGATTGACCTAAAGCCTCCCACTCCCGTTTGTTTAAGGGTAACCTCAATCACCTTATGGATAACTATTTCAGGAAGGTGCAAGTAAACCAATTTGGAAATTGAAAAAAGGGAAGTCCGCTGGGGGCTTCCAGAACGATCCTTTCTCCTTAAGAACAAACAGGTATCTCGCTTGCGCATTTCCCTTGTAGGATGCACATTCCTCCTTTGGTTTCTCGGCAAATATATATTTGCATGTTTCTGCTTGCACATAAACTGCGCTACTTAGGGTCAAGGGCTGACTTACTTAGCCTTGTATTCCGAGCACAATGCCTAATGCACAGTGAATATCTAATGGTGTTTTGCTGAATAAAGCACAGGTCGCGATCTCAGCTAAGGACTGCAGCTTTGAGCCCCAGGCCCTTCCGACAGCCCTTGACAGAGATTTCTCCAAGGCCTTGGGAATAAATTCGCCTGAGGTGCCTCCCCTCGCCAACAAAGAATATACATTTATTTCTACCATAGATATATGAGCCACCAGCAAAACGAGTACATGCTGCAGAAATGGCACGGGAAAAGCGAAAAGGAACGGGGAAGGTCAGGTTCATTTGGGGACACCCCAGGCCGTTATCCCCCTGCACCACACCCCTTCCACCCCCTTCACCTCTTGAACATCCAGGACATAGCTCTAGGTGGGTGCCGAGGGTAACGCTTGGGCCCCAGGGATCGTTTACGAGCCGCCTGTGTACGCCTCCTTCCAGGGCCCTCAGCTGAGAATCCGGCAGCACTTTCCGACCACCGGAGGAAGAACGCACTACCACAAGCTAAGACGCTGCGCGGCTAATTAGACGTCGTTGCCGTCTCCTCCTAGCAACAATCTGAGAAACCGCTGACGCTTTGCGACTGGCACTGGAACGCCCAATCGCAACCAACCAAGAACCAATCAGAGTATGGAAGGGAGGGCAACTCCGCCCCGCACAGAGATTCAAAGACTATGGGCCGGGCCGCAACTGCGGGGGTGGTTTCATCCGGGTTCTTCCCCGCCCCGAAGGCGGAGGCGCGCGAAAGACCTGCACCCCCACCAATCCAGAGTCCTGTGCCCCCAGTTTCTGTGTGGTTCCCTGCCTCAAACGGGAAACGACTCTCTTTTCGACTGTTTTCCCCAAAGCCCGAAGCCTTAGCCTTATTCTTCAGACCCCGCCTCATCCTGCCTTCAATTTTCTCCTCATCTGATGTTACCTGTGATAGGGTCTTCCGCAGAATAAGCTCCGCGATGTACTAGCGGTGAAGAGACCAGCGAGATAATTTCTTTTCCTGTGGTTAACCCCGTGTATATGCCTTCAAAATACTCATTTTAAACACTGCGGGCTAATCTATGAGACACACTGAGTTCAGAAGAGCTTCATTGAAATTTAGACTTTTGGAGTGCCCCCTCCCCCTTTTTTTAAAAAAAAAAAAATTTCTGGTAGAGGAAAGCCACAAAATGCGTTGACGGTACAACTGACTTGGTGATCGCTGACAGTGGCGGGCGCAGCTTCTCCTGAGGCTCGAAGCTGCCCCGGCTAGACCGGAGGACGCTTGTTTTCCTCGGAAAACTGCCAGGGACACTCCGAGATGCGCTCCGGCCGCCCTGCGAGAGTGTGAGACTCAGAACTGTTGGCTTTGCCTGGGTTGGCAGGGCTGGTCTCGGAGCCTTGGTGGCCCTGATTCTGCAGGCCTTTTATCTGGTGCAGTGGCAGCACGAGGGGGTGGCAGCACGAAGGGTGGCAGCTGGTGGCGGCAGTGATCTGCGCTAGGGCTGGGAGTAACTGTCGAGAGTTGCAGGATCAAAAAGAAAATGTATTTACGAATGTGATCAATATTGACATTTGCCCTTCACGGAGTGATGATCCATTTTACACTTCCCTCAGCAGAGTATGAGAGGTGGTCTATGAAGCACTTTTTCAAGAGGCATTTGTTCATCATCTTAAACCATCATGATCCGTAAACATGAACCACGAACAGAATGAGGAATCAAATCTGCAGCAATTTATTATTTCATTGTATCAAACAGAAGAAAGACGAAGACGATGACATTTCTAATTATTTTAATTATTTTACTTTCTTCTAGAAGTATTGTGAAGTAAATGGCAATATAGTTCAATTTTTGATGTGCCTGATTCTAAGTTCTTGAAAAATATGCCAGAAAATGCCCATATTGAAAATGTTTTGTGTGTAAAATTAGCAAGGAAGCCATGCTCATTAGACTGAAAGATAAAATTCCAAGTGTGAAAATACAAGACCTGAGATCTATGTGTAATGACTGTCCTATCATAAAAGAATCCAGATTGAATGGAGTAAAATTTAAAGTCAAATTTTTGTCCATCTCATCACTATTTTACATCTCAGATCTAGCTGTTGAACTTACTTTTTCACTTAATCATTCTTTTTTATTTTAAAATGAAGGGCAGTTTGTACTAGTTTTATTAAAATGTTACAGCAGAACTATCACACTAGATAATGTATTCTAAAAAATAAACATCTGTAACTGAAAAGAACAATGAGAATTATAGAGTGACATGTGTGTGGGACTGATGTGTAAAGAGGAAAGTGGCACCAAGAGGACAGTGAGGAAGATAATGGCCAGATTATGTACAAATGTATGGTCTATAGCAGAGTTTGTATTTCATTTTAAATGCAATAGAAAGCAATTGAGTGTTTTAAGCAGGAGAACGACAATCTGAATTAAGCTTTTAAAAAGTCAGTCTCCACAGCTCTGTGGAGAATGGATTATAGGGAACAAGAATAAAAGCAGAAAGACTGCTTAGTTGATAATTAGGCAACAATTGGGTCCAGGTAAGAGATAATGGTGGGTTGGAATGGGGAGGTGATAAAACTAATAGAACCAATGGGGTTTACTGATGGGTTTCAGTGTGGGTGCTGACAGTGGAGAAGGAATAAAATATTCTTCTAGCCTCCCACCTCCCAGTCCCAAACACTCTTTCTCATCCTCCCCCATTTTATGTAGATTAATCGTGTCACTTCTCTGTTTGATACTTTGAACATGAAACCAAAGAATGGTATGTATGACTTTTAGTAATCTGTGCCCTTCTTCCCATTCCTGCCACTTCCCAACCCACACTGCCTATAATGGCCTTCATTAACTTCTCTAAACATTATGACCATTTTTGTGTGTAATCATAAGGCCATTTTCACACCCAACAAAATAAAATCATTGGTGTCTTCTAATAATTAGCTCATAATCATATGTTCACAGTTGCCTCAAAAAATGTTCTTTTATACTTTGTTAACAAACATAATTTTCAAGCCCTTAGCAAAAAAAGGAAAACAAATAAAAAAAAAAGCAAAATCTTTGAGAATCTGAATTTCCAAAAGTCTGCCTTCAATACCAAAAAACCTCCAAGTTTATGTCATAACTAATAGATTCTGGAAGAATATGTGATGCTGTAAGAGCTAGTCTGTTTCCTTCATTCAAAAGGAGGTAGAGACAAAGCTAAATGGAGGAGGAGAATTTTCACAGAGTAAATCTCTTAAGTGGACCTTTGGGAAAGGTCCTGGAATGCCAAGACTTTGAGCCAAGAGCCACACAGGAGAGACGATAGCCTAGCAAAGTTTCTGGAGATCCCATAAAAAAGGAAGCTGTGCCTCATTTTCCATAGAGTTGCTTCAAAATTCTGCAAATCTTAAGATAGAGAGCCTCAGAGACCAGAAATGTGCCAGGGCAGTAAAGGAGTAAAGGCTAGTGAAGTGACTGCTAAGGGATCCAAGGATTGCCTTTCAATCTTAAGAAAGTCCCCAGTGAGTCTTCAGCACTGTGAAGGCTAGAGGCTTTCAATAGTTCATGGTTCTAGTGAGCAGAAGCAAGGACTATTGCCTCAAAGATGAACTGAAGCCCTCTAAAGGGTAAGAAAAAGAAGACAATTTGAAACCTAAATTTAATTGACTTTAAATCTTAAAAGGACTAAAGTACCTGAAATTGGCTATATTGTTACCTCCCATTAGGCAAACTGAAGATTTAAGACAAATTAAGTTCGAGAAATATAAAGTTCTATCTTTGCAAACAGAATCACTGATTGAAATTAATACATGATGTGTATCACATACATCTCAATAACTCAGAACTAGGTATTTATAGCAGATACCTCTAGTTGGCCAGATTAAGAATTTTCATTCTCTTCTTTTTGCTTGTGTGTATGAAAATGTTCTCTATATTGAACATACAATAATTTTTGCCAAAAGAAAATAATAAAATATATAACTTGTAGTGAAGAAATTATGAAGTTTTTCACCTTTGTTCTTAATTAACTTTAGACTTCAGAAAAGTTGCTAAAATCATGCAAAAGTTCCTTTATCTTTTACCCTATTTATTTTAACACCATAATCACAGTGCAATCATCAAAATCAGGAAATCGACATTGGTATAACATTATTTCAGAACCATTTTAAAAAATAATCAAAGAAGACAAGGCAAAGGAAATGACAGAAAATAAAATCTTTTGTGAGTTAGTTATTTACAATTGAATTTTCTCACACTTAATCAGGACCCCAACTTATTCAAGAGCAGATTACTGGGTACAGCCACAACTGATAGGGCAGAAGAAATAATGTAAAATAAATGCCAAATAAAATTCTTCTTGAATATAATGACTATTAAGTGCCTGGTTTGATGTAAGCAATCAATAAATCCTCTTATTATCACTCTTATTATTGTTGTAGTAAGGTTACTATATAATGAGTCCTCTAGCACTTATCAAGAAGTATAGTTGATTGAAACATTTCCTTGTGATCACCAGCAGGGTTATTTATTCCTACATTCCAGAATAACACTGTTTCCAAAGCCAATCATTTCCCTACGTGCATGTCCTTGAAACAGACTGAACTGTTTCATCAAGAACCATGAGACACTTGGAGCCCAGCTCCCACTCCGAGAAATCTGTGGTGTTCCAGATTACACAGGCCTTTCCCAGGAGATAATCATTTCCTCCTGCTTCGGGCCTTGGCACACTAAGTGCTCCTACGAGGCAGAAGGGAGTTGCTGAAGCCTTAGGCCTGCTTGAGATCTGCCCCCTCTATTGATCCCTGCCCAGGATATTTTCCCACTTTCAGGAAAGTGCCACTCTGGGCCATAGAATTATTTAGGGTTCTTGACATGACCAGGGCCAAAGTTCTTTTTATTTTAATAAATATGCAAGGATTGGTAAATATTTTTCTGCCTCCTATATGGCTACAAAAGTAAAAAGTCAAAACTTCAACTCGAAATGCACTTTTGATATTATCAAAAATACTTTTTTCATGTGGGAAACTATGCTATATTAGCAAATCAAATTTTAGTCATTATCACAATTCACCAAACTAATGCATCCTACAACTATACCTATGCTAGCCCTAAAATTAAGGTTTAAGTTGCCATTTCAAATAGTGCTTTAGAAAGTTAAAAACACCTGAAAAAATGTGAAACATATTTATCAAATTTTTAAAAAAAAGCTTTCAAATAGAGTTTTAGAGGAAATTTATCTCTTGGTCTAATAGAATTAAAAATATCAAAAACTCAAGTTCATAAACAGGTAGAAGTTTGGGGGTAAGAATATATTAATGACCTGTTTAAATGGTTAATTTTGTAATATTTATAAATAAAATTCTCATTTCCCTAATATTTTTTGGTGAAGTATTGGGTCAAAGAGAAATAAGGTAAAACATACCCCCAGATGAGCTTTAAAGCATTGATGACCTATGTTAACATACTAAAGTCAACAGAGCTGGCTGTAAATATTCAGAAAATTGAGCTTACTAGGAAACATCATTAGCGTGCTACATCATGAATTTGTGAAAAAGAAAGATAATTCAAAGGATAAGACATATATTTTTACCCATAAATTTAATATTTATTTTTTATTATTTTAACAGGTTTAATTAATTTGTTTTTCTGGTATAAAGTTATGTGGTGGCTGCAGCTGGAGCCTGGGTCCTCTGCACAGAAATTCCAGTGGGGGTCTTTACAAGATGGTCAGTGAGTTCCTGACAGGGAGACTTGGTGAACACGGTCTCTTCCCAGAGGTCACAGATGCAAGCTGTAGGTCTTGAAGATGGCATCAAAGGTGACCTCGGTAAAGTTGCCCAGGGTGGCAATGCAGCCCCTGGCCATCATCAGCAGCTTTTTGGGCACAGGGGCTAAGATGATGTCAGTGCCCGTGGGGTGGGGAATGAGGCGCACCAGCACAGAGCCACAGTGGCCAGTCACCTTGCAAGGGGCGGTGCGGGTCTTGCCAATCTTGTACCCCCAGTAGCCTCACACAGAGGGATAATAGAGAGCTTGGCCAGGATGACTGGCCCCATGGATGACAATGGCTACTTCCTTTGAGCAATTAGCTCTCATATCACCATGTTACCCCGAATGGTAACAAATGCCTTGAACCAGGTCCTCTACCCAACACATGTCTGCTTTTGCATGGGCATAATCTTCAAAACCTTGTCCTTGAGAAATGCCCCCAAGAAAGTCATTGATCTCAGATTCCTTGATGGTCAGTGAGAAGAGACAGATCTCCTCTAGGGAGCTGATCTTCATTTCCTTGAACAGAGGCCCAGCTTGGTGATGGGGACCCACTCCTTGTCCTCAGCCTTGTCTCCACAAACTTTGCCTGGCCCAGTGCTGACCTCAACCTGGGCCACGACCTCACCCCTGGATATTGATGCCAAATCCTCCATGGAATCCACTGCAGCCCCCATTCCAGAGGCTCTGGGGATGCATGGGCCCTCTCGCAGCACTGGAGTCACTTGCCTTTTAGTATTTCTTCTGAAAAGAAGCTAATATAATTTTGTAAAGATTTTGTTTATTTATTTTTAGAGAGAAGGAAAGGAAGGGAGAAAGAGAGGGAGAGAAACATCTATGTGAGAGAGAAACATTAATCAGTTGCCTTTTGTACGTACCCTTACTGGGGACTGAACCCACAACTCAGGCATGTGCCCTAAATGGAACTGAACCAGCAACATTTCACTTTGGGGGATGATGCCCAACCAACTAAGCCACACTAGTCAGAGCAGAAGCTAATATTTTTTAAAAGGATAAGGAACACAGCTGCCTGGTTTTCTAAGACAGGCTCATTCAGATTCTTCTGGTAAGAGATAAATCACCATATACTTGTTTAAAAATTACTATTTATATAAAAGAAAATTTGATTTAGGAAAGATGTAGCAATAACTGGCACATACATTTAAAAGTTTTTTACTAAGTTCCAAAGAGAATCATTCTCAACCTTTTCTTGAGGGTACCTTTGTTATTGAAAGATTGTCTAAAACTTAATTAACTTATTCAGGTTTTTAACCAAGTTTCTAATTAGCTTTAACAAACTTGAAATGTTATATTTTGAAAAAACCCTTTAAAAGCTTTGTTAAACCACCCTGTCCCGTGATTCAGTTGGTTAGGCATCTCCTGGAAAGCTGAGTATCGCTTGTTTCACTCCCTGCCAGGGCACGTGCCTGGGATGCCAGTGTGGTCCCTGGTCAGGGCACGTGTGAGAGGCAACCGATCAATGGTTCCCTTTCACATGGGTATTTCTCTCCCCCTCTTTCTTCCTCCCTTCCTTCTCTCTAAAAATAAATAAAATCTTTAAAAAAATTAATTGAAGGGATATGTTTAACTTTTTATACTGAAAATAGGTGAATAAATATTATTACCTTTGCCAGACACAAAAATAACTAGTATGTGGCCATTAAGTATACATAAAAGATGAATAATATATAGTCTTTCAATATACAAAAGAAAATAATGCATGTCTTGCATGGTTTATGCAGCAATAAGGTATACAAAAAGAGATACTAATCACTAAGTTGCAAGGGACATTGACAGAGTTGATAATAAAGATAAAAACATTGCATTCTGGGAACTAGGAAAAAGGTATTCAGAAGCTTCATGGACTAAGGAGCAGCTAAGCAGGAGGGGAATGATGAGTGGCTTTCATGGATGCATTTCTAAGGGGTCTTCGAAGCTGGGGGAAAAAACAGGTCACAGAGATGAAAACCATTCAAAACAATGCAGTGTTTATTTTGGGTAAAAACATGTCTAATGAGAGATTATAAAACAAAGAAATAAAAATCTCTTTCAACTAAATCCAGAAAGAATATAGAATTCAATACAGAAGCTGAAGTGACCTACAAAAATAACAAGAGGATAAATATTTCCTAAATGCTAAAGCTTTATATGCTTTTTATTAAGGTTAATTAGCCAAGGGGTTATCTTGCTACCCACCATCCATTCCTGGAATCTCTTACAATCAAGGCCACACAGAGCAAAAATCTTCCATAATGGATATTGTCTCTGCCCCAAAATAAAACAAAAATCCAAAACAAAACTAAAAGAGACCATCACAGCAAGCTTTAGCCTTTCTCCCTGCTTCTCCTTAAATTATCATGCCGAATTCCTCTCTACTTAGGAGGCATCTCTTGTCTTCAGGTGCCATCATTCATGGACAGACACACTAAAATTTCTTTAATATTTAAGGGCCATTCTTAAATGTCACATCTTCATTATAAATTTACTGCCTAAGCAGTTACCTTCCAGAAACGAAACCAAGAGAAGTTAAATTACTACTTAAGAGCACACAGTGAAAAGGAACAGATCCCACCCAGTGGAAGTAGAGGGGTGAGGAGCTTAGATCCCAGAACATTGACCTAGTTTGACTCTTCGAGCCTTTCCCAGCCTAACATGTGCATTTGTTTGAAAGTTTGTCTATCAGTATGTTGCAAATTATGAGCCCACATGCACAGGCTGTATAAATGGCTAAGTGTCTCCTTCAGCTTATTTTTAGAATGAGATAATTTATAAATAAGAACATCATTGTTTAGGTACATGTATGTAAATTTCCCTATCAAGAGAATGGCACCACCATACCCCAGGTCAGCCTAAAGTAATTCAGCATCCCCCATACAATAAATAACTATTCTTTTCCCAGCCTATCTCATAAATATACCTCATTGCCATAATATCATCTCCTATCCATCTCCACTGCTTCTACTCTAGCCCAGACTGCTGTTATTTTTCCCAAGAATTTCTGACTCCAACCCCTTCAACCAGCCTGCTCAATGAATGCAAATTTTTCTAGAATCTAATTCAGAGCAGGTAATGAATGCCACTGCCTAGAGCTCTAATGTCTATGAACTGCCCTGGGGATAATGTCTATGTGGAACCAGAAACGCCTGCATTAGTGCTGCCTGTCACCTACAGACCCAATGAGCAGAGACAGGGATTGAGTCTTTATGGGTGCTTTATTCAGATAGTTGGTGACCTGAGAAGATGGTGGGTTTGTACCGTAACAGACTGTCTTCAATTCCATTTTAAATCGACCCTTTTTATAAGAAGAAGAAAAAAGGGGTTTGGAATTCAGGGAAAAAGTTAATCAGATAAAAGCTGCAGCATTCTTTCATCTGTGCCCTGGGTGGCTGACGTCTCACCCCTGAGTACCGTGGCTCAGATATCATCTTGACTGCTTGCAGTTCTCCTGAGGCACAAAGGTGGAACTGCTTATGACCTCCTGGAGCCAAGGTGGGTCACACCTTCAGTTTCTGAAATAATAGCTTTTTTTAAAAGATTTCATTTATTTATTTTTTAGAGAAGGAAGGGAAGGAGAAAGAGAGAGAGAGAGAGAAACATCAGTGTGTGGTTGCTGGGGGTCATGGCCTGCAACCCAGACATGTACCCTGACTAGGAATCGAACCTGCGACACTTTGGTTCGCAGCTCGCGTTCAATTCACTGAGCTACACCAGCCAGGGCTCTGAAATAATAGCTTTTAATAAACATTGATTACAAAGCTTATTAGCTATCACCTGAAACTAAAATTTTTCCAACATTTGAGTCCCCCATCATATGTTATTCAATCCTGCTTTAGGTGGTACTTCTCCCCCTTACCCTCACCTCTCTCCCCACAAAATGGTAAAGTTCTATAGATTGATTCTGCTCTGTTCTCTAGGCTTGTGGACAATACCTCTGTGAGGGACCTTGGCCTTGGCCTACTCCTTGTCAGGCTCCTGTCTATAGGTCCTTCGGGTTTCAGCATGGATGTCAATCACTCTAGGAAAACCTGCCCCACCCATAGGCTCCCACCTAACAGCGATTCAAACACATGCTCTTTTACCCTCTTGGTTTTGTCAGTTTGGTTGTTAGCCCTTTCCAGGTTGTGTGCTGGAAGGAATGAGTCCTGTAGTGCAGGAAGTTTGGATACAGCTTCGATTAAGAGGCAGAGGGAGGAGCAACAGTGCTGCCCACCCACCCTCAGGCTGCACAAATGTTTTCCTTGTACTTTGGTATCATCCATTGTTACCTCATATTGAGAATGTCACACCCCCAGTGCCCCATTAGTGCTCATGCTGCAGGTTAGCCCAGGCCTTTCAGAAGCTTTCCTGGAGAAGACAGTTCTGTACTTGGGCCTCAGTTTATCCACTTGACATGAAGCCCCTTGGGTTCAGGACAGAAAGGAGGAGTATGTCAAGATGGTTGGGCTAGGCAATACATTTCATTGGGCCTTACTCTCTTTATTTGTAAAATGGAGAGTTATCCTTAACCAGAAGGTTCAATGGGTCAGACCTCTGTAGCCAGGAGTTCAACCTTTGCTTTCTATCACACAGAAGAAATCAAAACTGTGGGCATAGAAGAGAGAGATCACTCCTCTCCAGGTCCTTCTGGCTGAGGAGAGTTATATGACTGTGTTTGGTAGTTGCAGGAAGCAAGGTCATGGTTGGAGCTAGAAGAACCTGGAAGCTATTGATGCACACTGGTGGTGCTTGCTGGCTCTCAACTGGGAAGTTGAGAAGATGAAGCCACTCTGGGGGAGGGGGTCCTGGAGAGGAAGGGGAAGTCGGAGGACCAGTCGAGTTTCAGTTCTACAACTGCTAATGACGCTTTCGCAATCTTGGTCAGGTTCCTCTCTAGTCCTCATTTTCCTTTTCTAGGTAATATGTGGTGGAAGAGCATGGGATGGAGGAGAGTGGTCATTGATAGTTTTTCCCTGTGTTAGGAGCATTCCTGAAGCCTTGGTCCTGTAGCTCAGTTGGTTAAAACATCATCCTGATACACCAAGGTTGTGTGGGTTTGATCCCCTTCCAGAATCAACCAATGAATGCATAAATAAGTGGAACAACAGATCAAAGGCTCTCTCTCAAATCGATCAATTAAAAAATTTTAAAAAGCATTACTGCAAGAAAATCTGGTTATTTTAGGTTCTCATCATACCACCCGAGGTCACAATTAACTATCTCAAGAGCATGTTAGTCAGTTTAGGATAGCCCTGTTACCTTCATAGTTTTATATACATAACTTTAAAAAAAATGAAACAATGTCCCAGGTAAAGACTTTGACTTATTCAGCACCCTCAACACTGAAGGAAAAGGAATCTGTTGAGCTAATGGTTACCAGTTTCTTGTATATTAGAACCCTTAGAAGGTGTTAATGCCTGGTCCCTGTTTCTTGACACTCTAATTTCACTGATAAGGGGTGCAATGTGGGCATCAGTACATTTAAAGTTTCCCCAGTGATTCTAATGTACAGCAAAACTTTGGAATTTCAAAGGAATCTAATCTAAACTTTGTAAGTATTAACTTCATAGGAGAAAAGCAGGAGTCCTCAGGGAAGCATTTCTAGGGACATGCTTTATGTAGCTCCAACTTGAGACAATAATAGCCCCTATGCACCATTGAGTATTCCCAGGAACAAGAGCTTCACGAGAGTGACCAGGGAATTGAATTGAAAAATGGTAACAGTAGCTTTTACTTACTAAGCTCTTATAATGTGCCAGGCATGTTACCCTTAACAGATTCTAGCTCATTTAATCTTCAAAATAAGAGGTTAGATGCTATCATCATTTCCACTTTATAATGAGGAAACTGAGATACAGAATGGTTAAATAATTTGCTCACCATCTCACAACATGACTAGTAAATTGCAGAGTCAAGGTTCAAATCCAGATGGTCTGTCTCCAAGAGCACAGACCCTTAATCATGCTATTATACTTCCTAATCCCAAAACAGTGGAATTGCCCCCTTTCTCCCCTTTTGATCTATGTTCCCTCCATTAATGTTCAGATCCATTCTCATCCCTCCTTCACTCTCTAATCTCACCTTCAAGGCCTACATTTCTAACCATTGTTCATTCTTAAATTACTCAGATTTTTAGACCACATAACACTGAGTCCTCTGGGGAGATACAGGGATATAACATTTATTTTCTCACTATGTGGCAGGGCCTTCACTAAAAGTTATGTGTACTATTTCACATGAGGCTCATAATAACAGTATTGGGAGTGAATAAGTAGGCTTGGTGAGGTAAAGTAACTTGTTCAGCTAATGTGGTTTGGTCTCAGGCTCTTGGTCCTGACTTTACTCAGGGCATTTCCATGTACCTTACTATAACCAAAAGCAGGTCCAACTGCCTGATGCTATGAAATCCAATACTCAAGAGATAGGTGCTAATGTAAAGGAAAGTGGTTTATTTGCAGATGCTGGTCATCTGGAAGATGGAGGGCTCATGACACAAAGCCCATCTCACATCTCAGTGGAGGCAGAGGTTTTTATAAGGGGGGAGAGGGGAACAGAACAAAGAGATCAAAGAAGGGAGTTGCAAGGTTCTCTATATGCAGACGAGCACAGTCCATTCTGATAAGGCAAGTGATGGTCTGGTGTGTATCATCCTGGTTTAGTCATCCTGGATTCATGTTATCCTGGCTTCATGTCAACCTGGCTCCATGGTTGAAGGTCAGCAAATCCCCTGGAGCTGGGATGCTTGAAGGTCAGGATCTGTATCTTTTGAAGTTAGTTACTAGGAACAAACATGTTGTTCATCTACAAGTGACATATTAGTCACAGTTAATGCTTACAGAAACAGAGTCAAAAGAATGGTGGAATGGGATACAATTTCCCACTGTTAGAATTTTCCATTGTTACATTACCGTAAATATTTATCAAAGGTCTCTGTAAATATTTATCAAAAAGTGAAAGAAAAAGGAAGGAAAGGGAAGGGAAGGGAAGGGAAGGGAAGGGAAGGGAAGGAAGGGAGTGAGTGGGGAAGGAAGGAAGGGGAAAGAAAAGAAAGGAGAGGTTTCTTTTGTTAATATGATTATTATCATTAGTATTATAGAATACTTTCAAATTCCCTTAGCCTGAGACTGAGTGAAGAGGTTATTTTCCTAACATCATACCTCCAGGATAGAATTTTGAAATGGCTGATTTTTTATTTCCCTTGAGCTTGAGCTGGTATCTTTTTCTGTAGGTATGTATCTCTGTCACCAACTAAGAAGCAAGCTCTGTGTTTCGCATTCTCCCCCTTCACTGTGGTAGTATCAAAAAATCATCAGGTACTTTTAGAGACAGATGACACCTTGGACATCATCTTCTCACTCCCCTTGGTCTGCAGATGTGAAAACTCAGGTCTAGGAAGTTTGAATGTTGGCACCAAGATCACAGTTAAGTGTGAGGCTGGGATTAGAATTCAGTTCTTCTGGACTATCAGCTCAATACTCTGGGTACTCTTTCAAAGTCAATAAATGCTGATTTGTGCATTGCTTTATGCTAATGTCAAATGTCTTGTATTGTGGATAGTACAATATATTATACAAAAAGAAGTTTAAAACTGTTTCATGAGTTAGTTACCACTGTAAATAATTTCGGGCCTTAGTAAGATTTCAGATTCATCCAGCCAAATAGTTCAGTGAATGATTCTCAGAGTTTGGTCAGGAGATCAGTTAACATCACCTGGGTATTTGTTAGAAATGCAATTCCTCTGACTCTACCATAGACTTATAGAATCAAAAATGTTGGTGGGGAGGAACAGCATAATGTATTTTAACAAGCTCTTTAGGATATTCTGAGGCTTAGGTTTGTGAACCATTGGTTTAGTGTGAGATGTCTATTTGTTTGGTTTTAGAAATATGTAACTATAATGAAAAGACTCATTTGAAAGATTTCACAAAAGGGGAGTATTTTAAGTCAGATATCTTATTTATGTATTATCTTGACCAAGACTTATTGAGGCCCAGAAACAAGGAAATGTTACTTAATGTATTTTGTGAACTAGCCAGTTTTTACCTTGTAATTTTTCTCTAGGATAAATCCTTTCTTAAAATACTTAGGATTAGATTGCCATGACAAATGCAATACAAAGCCAATAATTGCAAGTATGTATTTTTTTCTTGGAATAACTGGAAAGACATGAATTAGATTCTATGGTCCCACTGTGTTATCCTTGCCCTGGGGGTAATCAGTATGTAATTCCCCGGCTCCTGTTGCCTAAATTGGGGGAGGGGGTCATGGGTCACAGAAAATTTGCAAAAATAAGTTAATATATCAGAATGTAAAAGAGAATGCATGAGCCACCCACCGTGTGCCAAGCACTGTGCTAAATGCTTTAAATACATTATTTCATTTAATCCTCTTGACAACACTCTGAGGTAAGAAATTAGGCATTTGAGGCTGTGAGAGATTACATAACTGTGACTATATGACTATAAATGTTCCATTCAATGAGGTCCAAGATCATTCATTCAGCAAATATTTGTCAAGCACTCACTATGTGTTAGACAGTGTTCTAGGTACTGAGGATATAATTGTGAAGAAGACAAAGTCCCTACTCTCAATTTGCTTCTTGTCTACTATAGGAAAAAAATTAAAAAGCAAACGAATATATAATATCATGTCAGATAACGATAAAAATGAAATAAGAAATATAAAAATTAGGTAGGTGAGGTGATAGAAAGTACGAGGAGAGTATGTTACATGCAATGTCAGAGAAGGAATATTAGAAAAGAAAAAAGTGGGGGCAATAAGTCATGAGAAGATCTGGGAAAAAGTTCTATGCACAGGAAATAGCAAGTGCTAAGTTTGTAAGGAGAGAATGAGCAGAGCAGTTAGAGGACTTCTAGGGTGCAATGTGTCTAGGGTGCAATGAAAAAACTGATAGAAATAAGTTTGGAGAGAGATAATGAGGTTGGCCAGAAAGTGTAGGGCCTTGCTGACCAAGCTACCAATTTGAATTTTAATCTGGTTATCATGGGAAGCCATTGGAATGTTTTCAGTAGGAAAGTGGCATTAGCTCTTTCTTCCTCTCTCTTATTTTTAACAAATACTTATGAAATAACTGCTATGTCATTAAGATTCATACAATGAGCTTTACTTTGCCTTTAAGTGGCGATATGACTTGGGGTAGGTCTTTTAGCTATTATACTATGTCTTGTGGTTTTAAAAAGTTACACATATTTAAAGTATACCGATGCTGGACCTTGGCTCATGGGGTCCGAGGCATTGTGGATGAGACTAGAGAAATTCACATGGACTACCAAGTCCTGGGGAGGGAAAGGGACAGCACAGTTTCTCTCTCAAGGGGAGAGCACCCCGACCCTTGCCTTGACAAGCTTTTGTTGGGTTTAATTTTCACAAACAGGAATAAAGTTCATCCATCTTTGACAGGCAGAAATGATTAAACAATAGGTAACATTCAAAGAACTCTGAGGGCTTATTCTGAGTTGGGGTCAGATAGTTAAAGGGCCACAAAACCTTGGGAAAAAAATCACTTCCTGCTTGCTCCCTTATTATTTAAATTGAGGGTATTAGCAAAGTAGGTTTCATAGGATTCTATGCATTCTTTCTTAGGCCTGGTTGCTCTAGGGAACCCACCCTTTCCAGCACAGTGTGGCACCCACCTCCAGCATTGTTTCAGGCTTAAGTCATGCAGGGGAAGTAAGGCAGCCAAGGGATTAGGAGACTTTTTGCAGACAGAATGAGGACTCAGGCTATGTCAAAGCTGAGGGGCAAGGGTCCATCACCCCCTTTTTCTATAGCCCCCCAAATCCTTCCCTGGGACCCCCATGATCGTGACTGTCTTAGCTCATCCCTCCCTTGGGGAATCTTACTCATCATTGGCTAACTGATCAAGCACTGGGGGCCAGGCAAGGTGAAGTAAAAGGAACACAGGCAGCAACCCTGCCAGGGAGATAAGCTTTGTCTCCTTAGTGGCTTATGGTCCCAAGGTCGCTCACTCAGCCTTAGCCATGGGGGTGGTTACAGCTCCTGAAACCAGGCAGGGCAGTTCCCAAGAGTATACAAATAAGTTGTGAAATATGTATACGCCCATACACCCATTACCAAAATCAAGATAATGAACATATCTATCACTCCCAAAAATTTACTTAGGCTTCTTCCTAATTTCTCCCACACACCTCTGCCCTGAACTCAGAGCTAGGCAACCACTGTTGTCTGTTTATACAGGTTGTTTGTACTTCCCAGAGTTTTATACAAATACAATCATTTATATAAATGATAGTATGTATTATTTTTGTCTGGCTTCTTTCACTCAGTGTAATTATTTTTAGATCTACCCATGTTCTTGCATGTATCAATAGTCTGTCCCTTTTTATTGCTGAGTAGTATTTCACTGTATGACCAAAACAAAATTTGTTTATCCACTTATCTGTTGATGGATATTTGAGTTGTTTCCAGTTTTTAACTATTACACATAAAGCTGCTATGAAAATGTGGGTACAGTCTTTTAAAGGATATATACCTTTCATTCTCATGGGTAAACACCTAGAAGTGGAATGGTTGGATCATATGGTAGATACATAATCAACTTCCTAAGACAGCACCAGACTGTTTCAAAAGTTTTTGTACCATTTGACATCCATACTACTTCCATATCTTCACCAGTACTTGTGATGGTCAGTATATTTCATTTTAATTATTATAATAAATGTGTAGTGGTTTTCAATGTTGGTTTTGACTGGCATTTCCCTAATGACTAATGATGCCAGGCACATATTGGAAACCTAATGTCAAATATAATGGTGTTAGACAGTGGGCCTTGGGGGATGATTAGGACGTGAGGATGGAGCCCTCACGAATGGCATTAGTGATTTTATAAAGGACATCCCTGCAAAGCCCCCTTCTTTCTAGCCAAGTGTGGACATAGCAAGAAGTCAGCAGTTTGCAGTCCTGAAGAGTGCCCTCACCCAACTATGTTGGCAACTTGATCTGGGACTTCCCAGCTTCCAGAACTGTGAGAAACACATTCCTGTTGTTTATAAGATGCCCAGTCTATAGTATCCTGTTACAGCAGCCCAAATGGATTAAGACAGTGGCCATCTGCAAGCCAATGGGAGAAGACAGGAGAAATCAGACCTGTGGATACCTTGATTGATCTTGGACTTATTTCCAGAACTGTGAAAAATAAATTTCTGTTGTTTAAGCCACCCAGTCTGTGGTATTTTGTATAACAGACTAACACAGCCTCCTCTAAGGAAATGACAGTGTGGAACCCATTGCAGCCCCTCCAAGTTGGCAGCCCTGCTCATAGCTCCTGACAAACATGGAAAGTATAAATATCACTCACCTCCCCTTGGCTAGCATGTCTATTTCCTAAGAATTTTAGATGAGCCAATGGTAGGAATCCCTATAGTAAGGGAGAGGTGGCTATCTCTGAAAGGGATTGATATTCCTGGCTTTGAGCAAATCTTAACCTTTTCCTTCAAAATAGACATTTTTATGCAGGTGAAATTACCATGAAACTGTACGTTTAGTTTTGAAACTTTAGTTTAGTACTGAAATTGTGATTTTCAGCCTTGAAGGAGAAAATTAATCAAAAAAGACAATATGGTAGATATCTGTGGAGGAAAAAGGGTGTCCGTGAGTATGGTTTCTAAAACAAATGAGTGATATAGACTGATAGGCTGATAGTTTTCCATAGCAGTCTTCCAAGAGTTTTCAGTCCTCTGCTGACTGACTAGAGCAACCAGCTTGTCCACATCTCTGCCTTGCTGACTTTCATGAACCTGTTGTCTTCCTGAGTCCCAATGGGCTGAGTGAAGAAAAGAAGGGGTGTTTTACTCATCTGAAGGGCACAGGAAATAGAGGCAGAGTTTAACTTCGATGTGATTGCACCTACTTTGTAAATTCTTGGAAGAAAGTGCTCATGAGGGTGGCTGAACTACAAACTGACTGAAGGAAATTATGTTTTTTTCAGTTGCATCTGTGTGCAAAAAGCAACACCCTCAATCTATACTTATATAAGTATTTTCTGGATGAACTGGAAAGAGTAGCAGCCATAATACCTGCTTCGTTTAAATCTGTAAAAATGAATGAATGAATGAATGAATGATTGGGACTGCAACCACGAACTCCCAAATTTAAGATGTCAGGAAATAGATACAAGGTACAGATTAGAAGATAGTTTTAGGACTTCTCTAGGGGCTCACAATAATCTTTTGTCAAATACCTGGAGTTCACTAGATGATGTCCACGGATTTTTTCATTCAAGCAAAATTTTTGGCAAGCGTTTTCTAGGCATTGCTCTTTCCAACTATATCATTCTAGAATTTAAAGGACTTCTAGAGAGCAAATCTTCCGTGCGGTTAGTACTGAGTCGAGCTTTTTGCAGTCAGTTTTTTCAGCACTGCCCTCCACAGGCTCGTAGCTTTTGGGAAAATATGAGCGACGCTCCTGAAGTAAGTGTGAAATGGTACGTGAGAGCCAATGATTAAATGTTAAAACATATTCCAGGGCCTAAACATCTCTCCTTCCCCAAGGCGGTAACTTTTCTCCTGGTGAAAATACTAAGGGAAGGACACGGCAGTGCTTCTGCCCGCCAGCCGCTGAGCGCGTCGCGGTGGTCTGGACTGGGCTGCTGGGTGCAAGGCTCTGAAACCTGGGGCCGAAAGGCGGAGGGCTGCGGAAGAGCTGCGCGGCGCCGCGGGGGGGGTGGGGAGGAGTGGGTGGGGCGCGGGTGAGACAGCTCTCCAAGCTCTAGCCTCACGCTGCTGCGGTCCCTTTAAGAAGAGGAGTCGCAGGCTGGCCCGGCTGGAGCTCACGTGACTCGGCTGTGCGCACTAGTTTGCGGAAGTGGTCCAGCGACTGCAGCCGGGCTCAGGTTGCTTGGGGGCCCGGCCTGCCCCGCAGCCGGTGGCCGGCATGGTGCAGTTATACAACTTGCACCCATTCGGGTCTCAGCAGGTGGTGCCCTGCAAGCTCGAGCCCGAGCGGTTCTGCAGCGGGGACCCTGATGCGCTATTCGTGGCCGCAGGCTGCAAGGTGGAGGCGTTCGCGGTGGCCGGCCAGGATCTGTGCCAGCCGAGATGCGCCTTCTCGACGCTGGGCCGGGTGCTGCACCTGGCTTACAGCGCGGCTGGTGAGTAACGACTGGCCCCCTTCTTGGGGCTTCCTTCCTAGTCCTTCGAGCGTCCCCAACCGCAGCTCTGGGAGGGAAAGGGTCTTCGGCTTCCGGAAACTTGCCGAATGGTCTCGCTTGATGGGGTTGATTACTAAAAATACGCTGAGCTGCGCGGCTGTCATAGCAACCACTGGTAAGTGCCTGCTTCTAGCGGGTGGGGATGCTGAAAGCTGCTCGCGTCCTGCCCTAGCCTGAAAGGACTGCAGTTGGGTGGCTGGTTCCCCTGAACCCAGACACTTAAAAAAAACTACAACCAACCAACCAAACAACCAGCCAGCCAGAAACGTTTTAGTTTAGAAAATTTCAAACATACATAGGTAAGGAGAATAGTATCTTGAACCCCAGGGACTCCCAGCTTCAACATTTAGGCCAACTCCTGGCCAATCATTTTACATCTATACCTTTATCTACAAACTGTCAATTTTTGAAGCTCACATTATATGCTGATTTTAACGTGGAGCTCTGCTCTTAGAACGCTTCCCATCCCGACCTCCGACCCTCTCCTTCTCCCCAGTGTAGCAGCAGCCACTATTATTTTTCCACCAGAAAAGTGAAGTGTGCCAAGAAGGCACTGTGTGAGTTTGTGTATCTATCAATTAATAATAGGCACTTATTCAGATTTGAAAATGAGTCACTTTAGGGTTATTGTGATTTTAATCCCTCTTTTTCAAGAGAAGTGTAAATTGAAGTGTTTACAGCGGAACCACCCCAAGGGTTCCCCCCAAGGCTGAAGCACTTAGTAATGAAGAGCAGAACATGAATCTGGAGGATTGACCATCTTCCTCTAGTCCTTTTGCTCTTTGTGGCTGTTTTGGTGTGAGTTCATAGAAACTTTTGGTTCTCAGTTTCTGTTAAAAAAAAAAAGTTGAATCACTGGATCAGTCATTTCCAGACACGAGATTTTGTGGATTAGAAAAAACTGTGGGGCTGCTATACATGGTATCTGTTTATTTTGTCAAAGATATGTTTTTAAAAAATGAATAACCCTTCTATTTACTGTCACCATTATTTATAAAAAGTAAACACTTAGCCCCAAATGTTGTATGTCTTTGTTTTATGACCAACTTACTACATTTATTGAAACCGCAAAAGTTGGCATTTGTGCTGCCTTGTCCCTACCAGAACCAATAAGTAGAGACTTAAAAGGATTGAATCCATCTTGATCTCCTCCTGGGAACACAAAGGGTGAACTGCTTTCTAGCTTCTTGGAGTCAGGGTAGGTCCTTGCATGCATTTCAGTTCCTGGAACAATACCTATCTACATGCAATAATCACTAAGCCTCTTAACTATAACGAAAGCTAAAAAATTTAAACTCTTGGGTTCCCCTGTCATTATTAAGTTTTTCTTTTTGACTAGTGAAGACATCCACAGGGATCTGCACCGCTCCACAGACTAGTTTAAATACCATTTCTTAGACCTGTAAGTTTCCTTTAAGCAGGAGATTCTGATTTTGATATTTCTTAGGAAATCTTTTTCAATCATTTCACATTATTGGCAGTTTTCCCCATCTCAACTCCCTTGTTGGTACAGGAATTCTCACCTTGAAGAGCTCTACTGAGTGGCAAACTCATCAGTTTCAACTTTAGTGTGAGTATGAGGGAGAGACAGAGACAGTACTAGACTATTTACATTATTTGCCCCAATCTTCCAAATGCACATTTATTCCAGAATTGGAAGTGGCTGGCATTATGTAAACTTTAATCTTTCTTGTCTGTCAGTAGTGGTGATTCTGGGGATCCTTGGATAACACTGCTGGTGCATAAGAATTAGCTGGGGGACTTTTAAAAAAATACTGATGCCTTGACCACAGCTTGGAGAACCAGTGTCAGTTTCCTGGGGTGTGGCCTAGCATTGGGGAGAGTCTAATATTTAGCCAAGATTAAGAACCACTGACCTAGAGCCATAGTGGCTGCTGTAGGCAGGGAGTAGATTGGTGACCTCACTAATGAGGTGTTGAAAAACAAAGATGTTTTTATAATCCAATTGCTCTCTTAAAATCCAGGAGTCATGTGGAATGCATTAGCATGGGTCATATAGCTCTAGGGTAACTCAGTCCTTGGCCTGAGCTTCAACCCCTGGGTACAGCTTCTGTTAGCCTACACATAGAGTTAACTCCTAGCTATGTACTATCTGCATGTCTTCCACGTCTCAGCTTTTTCTTTTTGGTGTTCTTTCCTCCCACTTACAGTAACTTGGATGTGAGGATTTATGCTATAGACATGCAGTGTCTTCCTCTGTAACAAATCTCCCCCATGAAAAACAACAAATCACTGTGGCCTGGTAGCTCAGTTGGTTAGAACAACATCCTGATACACCAAAGGTATGGGTTTGATCCCTGGTCAGGGCACACACAAGAATCAACTATTGAACGAATAAATAAGTGGAGCAACAAATTAATGTTTCTGTCTCTTTCTCTCTCAAATAAATAAATAAATAAAATATTTTTTAAAAGAACAGATCTGTTAACAGCCATTTATACCAGGTAGGGCAAAAGTAGGTTTGCAGTTCAACCTCATGAGCCTGCAGAAAGGGTCTGCAGCTGCTTGCTTCTGCATGCACATACAGGAAGTCAGTAAGCCAACAGCAGCCTTTCAATTTTAGTTCATTGGAAAAGGGCTTCATTACCTAATGTTAGCTTATAGTAGGTTCTGCATTTTGAAGAACCCAGACTTATCCTACCTACCCACAAAGTTCTAAAGATTAAAATTTAGCTAAAAAAATTAATGAAATAGAATATGGAAGAGCATGTTTGTATCATATGGAAGACAGAGGAGACTAGTAAAGCAAGTTAGGAAACTCAGAAGTCAAGAAGGCAAAGATATTTATGACTACGTAAAAATTGTATGGTAAAAGATGTCATAAGTAAATAGAAGAATCAAACAATAGACTCTCAACAACGATTTGCTGTTTGTGGCCAAGAAAGGATTGTCATTTTTACCCAGAGAGCTGCTATTCCTTAATAATAAAAATAAAACAGCCCAATAAAAAAGTGGGTAACTTGCAGAAGACAAATTATACATGGCTGATAAACAAGGGAAAAGATGACCAACTTTATGAGAGGTCTGAATAATATAAATTATAATAACCATTAGAGTCCATGTTTTCCTCATTACATCGAGCTGGTGAGGGTGTGGGGAAAGAGGCATGTCAAATAGTGCTGTTGGCAATATGATTTTCTATTATGTAATTGTGATAATAACCTGGCAATATTTATTAAAATTTAAAATGCATTTACCCTTTGGCCCAACATTCTTACTTTTGGGAACCTACACCAGTGAAACAAAACCCCAGTAAATAAATATATAGATGTAGGCCTATTACTGCAGTGTGAAGTAAAGTGTAGTGGTAACAAAACTTGGAATATTTGAATGTATATTAATAGGGGAATTGTTGAATAAATTATGGCACATGTATGTAGGGTATTATGGCACAATTATTAGGATATGTAGGGTATTATTGAAACAAAACCCCAGTAAATAAATATATAGATGTAGGCCTATTACTGCAGTGTGAAGTGAAGTGAAGTGGTAACAAAACTGGGAACATTTGAATGTATATTAATAGGGGAATTGTTGAATAAATTATGGCACATGTTATGTAGGATATTATGCAAAAATTAGAGAGAATGTTAGATTTCCACATATGGACCTGGAGAGAAAGATTTGTTGGTAATTTTTTAAAGTTGCAGGGCATTAAGTATATTTTGTGTGGTTCCATTTTGGATATTAGAAAAAGAGGCAAACACCACTCTCTGAGCTATGTTTATATAAGAGAACGGTGCCGAAAGGCACATGCCAAGCTGTGTGTGTTAATATTGGCCTTCTCACAAATTGGACTGCAGGGGGAAAAACATTATACTTTTTATTTTATATCTCTCTACTCCTTCAACTTCTCACAACAAATAGGAATTACAAATTTACTTTGTAATTTTAAAATGTCTAGTAAAATCAACAATCAAGGGGAAATTAGCTTAAATTTAACTTTTATTTAGTATGTGCAACTTTATCTTATTTCTAAGAGTTGACATGAAGATATGACTTTTGTGGGTGGGTAGGGTTGGGGTTGTACTATAAGTTCTGCTAACCACAGAGTCCTTTAATTTATAGCTAATTTTACAGTAGCATCATACTGATATTACCAAGCTCTTTGTGTCAGGAGAGTTTTGTTGGAGTTGTAGCTTCAGAGCTACAGTAAACTCTTGGAGCTAATATAAGGAATAAAATATAATAACATTTCTGTGTAAACTACATGAATAATTAATGAGTATCTTAAGACATTAAAATGGAGAGAGATTGTATTTCAAGAACCTAGATGTCTAATGTCAGTTAAAAATATACCTAAGGTTCTGTTACTTTGGGTTTTGTTCTAGTGAATCTTTAATTCAACCATTCACATTAGAATTCATTAATAGTTCCTTTTCATGATGCAAAGTGTAAGTGGTTGTCTCTAATTACAAATTCTAAGTATACTCTTATTTCCTCCTCAGGAGACTATTTGGTAGCAATTGAAGAGAAAAACAAAGCTACATTTCTACGTGCTTATGTGAACTGGAGAAGTAAAAGGACTGAAAACGCTCGAGTGTGTATCCGAATGGTTGGGCATAATGTGGAGCCACCCTTCCGAGAAACCTTCAGGGACCAGATGACTATTGTTGAAATGCCACTGTCTGAGGCCCCCTTGTGCATTTCCTGTTGTCCTGTGAGAGGAGACCTTCTTGTTGGCTGCACAAATACGTTAGTCTTATTTAGTTTGAAGTATCAGGTGATTAATGAAGAATTCTCAGTATTGGATTTTGAACGTTCTTTAATTATACACATACATAATATCACTCCTGTTGAAATTTCTTTCTGTGTTGGATATGTGGCTGTCATGTCAGACTTAGAAGTCTTACTCCTAAAACTGGAGTCAAACCCTAAAAATGGAGAGAGTGTTCACTACCATCCACATAATACCAACATTCCAGTGAAACAGGCAGAAGGTAAACGATGACCGCTTTCTTGTTTTAGTATAGACAAAATCCTCACTTCTCACAATCTCTGATGCACTTTAGTATGTGTATTACCAAGTTGCATTATATATAAATGTAGTTATTCCATAAACATGGGATTTGGGTTTGTGATCTGGCTGCCTGTGTCTTATTCTCTGGTATGCAAATGAATTTCAGTAATATTTGTCAATAGAAATAATGGAACAACTTGCTCAATGAGGAATTTCTACCCTCAGTCTTCATATTTACTTGTTGAATGACCTTGGGTTCATGTTGCCAACTTTGAATTTCAATTTCTCAAGTAAAAAATGGAGATGATAATCCTCTTGTGCATGATCAGTTGTTATGAGGAATAAATGAGCAAGTATTAAGACTTCAAAATCATAGTGCCTTGTTAATACATGAGATGTGTTTATGTATATAAATAAGTAAAATTACTCTATATCTTTAATTGGTGGGGGATGTTTTGAAATCTAATTTTCATTCAAGTAGTATTTGGAGTTGTTAAACTCTTTTCTTAACTATTTTTTTAAGGCATCAGTAATGAAACTTTGCAGCTCGAATCAGATGATTTTGTTATCTGCCAAAAGCCCATGGAACTTCTTGGTGAAAAAAGTGAACAGTCTGGAGTATCTGTTACACTGGAGTCAACAGGATTAGATGATGAAAAAATGAAATATTTCCATGTTCAGTATCTGCTCTATAGGTATTAGAAAGCTTTTCATTCACCAGCATTTAATATATATTTACCTGCTTCAAGTACATGGAAATTAGATCTCTCTCTCTCTCTCTCTGTCTTTTTAAATACACAGACGTTTTGCTCCTGACATTTCGTCCTATGCCTTGTCTGATGACGTTAAGTTGCATTCACTTCAGCTGCTACCTATATACCAAACAGGTAAGTACAACCGTGATCCAGTGCAGTGAGGTGAAAAGGCTCCAGCTGGGAGGCTAGACTGCCATGGGTAATAGGTTAGGTTCTTCTACTGAGTCTCCCTGCAGCCTTAAACAAGTTCCTTAGCAAATGCCTGTGAGCAGTAGAAAGGGAAGTTGTGTTTGCTAGGAGAAGCCATGAAGAGGACATGACAGACAAAAGCCATTTCTCTTTTTGAAAAAGATCACTTGACCCAAAAAGAGAAATCAGAGCCCTGCTATAGCTGAGGCTTATGTGGGTTCTAGCTGGGTATTTGGCAAACTTTTTATGATGGCCTTGTAAGCAAGGTGGGAAATGGTAGACTGACGAGAAATTTATTTACAGCAATGTTTTCTAGCCTTGCTGAACATTGAGTTTACTTGGATGCTTTTAAAAATAGTGATGCCCAGGCTTTACATGCTAGAGATTCTGCCTTGATTGGTCAATTATGGAGCCCAGATACCAGTATTTGAAAAGCCCCCCAGGAATCTGATGGCCAGCCAAAATTAAGAATCAGCATTGGGTACTGTACTGAGTCCTGGCCTGTTTAACGTTTTAAAATGTTTCCTAGAGAAAGATACAAATATTTTGATTAAACGCATTTATAACCTTCATTTACTTTTTTGCTTATTTCAGTAAACATTTTTTTAACACTTACTCTGTTGGGTATGATGCTGAATACTAGAGAACCAAAAGCAAAAGTAGGCCATGCGTGCATGGACTTACGGTCTCAAGGGGAGGGTAAATGATTATTAATTGAATAATCACAAAAAGGAGGATATAGTTAAACACTAAGCCTGTAACAAAAGACCCTGACCTGGTGGTTGGGTAAGGCTCCTTGAGAAAGAGGATCTGAAGAGTGAAATGGCACTGGTTCGGGGCTGGGTTTGGGGCAGAAGCAGTGGCAAAGGCGTGTGGTGGAGGGTGAATCTTGTTTGATTCTTGTTTGAAACTAAGAGAAGAAAGATCAGGAGGGTTGAGTAAGGGAGAGGGGGTTGTGAGAAAATGTTGGGCACCAGACAGGGTCCATAGTCATATTAGACAGTCAACTCTTTATCCAGTAGCTTCCTGCAGCACTTGGGATAAAATCTGAAATTATTTCCATGGCCTACATGACCCTAATTCTGAGCTTATCTTGTTCCACTCACCCTGCTTGGTATTCTTGATCCATATGGCCTTTCTTCCTTCCTTAGATATGCCAAGTACACTCTTTTTTTTTTTAAAGATTTTATTTATTTATTTTTAGAGAGGGAAGGGAAGGAGACAGAGAGAGGAACATCAATGTGCAGTTGCTGGGGGTTATGTCCTGCAACCCAGGCATGTACCCTGGCTGGGAATTGAACCTGTGACACTTTGGTTCACAGCCCAACATGTGCAAGGTATAAAAGCATCGTATGTTTGGAGATTAGTGAGCACTTGTGACCGACTAGAGCACAGATATGTGTAGGAAAGAAGAGGGAGAGAGAACTGTACAGGTTGCTCTGGGCCAATTATGGAGACTGGAGAATTGGACTCTCTTCTGTTATTAATGGGTGTCCTTGAAGAGTATCAATCAGAGCTATACTTTTTAGAAAAAACTTATATGATTATTAAAAATTTCAAGCACATAGGTGTAGAAAAATAGGACAATGAACCACATCCTGTGTCCCCATCACACAGCTTCAGGTGGTACCTCTTGACCACTCTCTGCCTCATGTCAGATTATTCTGATGCAAATTCCAGAGTTTGTGCCATGGATTGCTTTATTTAAACAAACTCAAAATACCATTTCACATTTTTTAAAAATACGTATTCATATCATATATCTAGTTAGTGTTCAGATCTCCCTGATTGTCTAAAAATTTTTCTGCCCTGACTGGTGTAGTTCAGTTGCCTGGGCATTGTCTTGCAAAGCGAAAGGTTGTGGGTTCATTTCCTGGTCAGGGCACATGTTTGGGTTGTCGGTTGGGTCCCTGGTTGGGGCACATGGAGGAGGCAGCTGACTAATGTTTCTCTCCTTGTCTTTCTCCCTCCCTTCTCCTGTCTCTAAAAATAAATAAATAAAACTTTAAAAAATAAATTTTTTTCTTCATTTGTTTGGATCAGATTTCAAGTAAGGTTCATACATTGCAATTGGTTGCTGTGTCTTTAAAGTCTCTTTTAATACGCCAGCTCTCCCTCCCTCTTTTCCCTTTTCTTTGCAATTTGTTTAGCAAGAAACTGGACTAACAGGTGTAGAATTTCCCACAGTCTGACTTTTGGTAATTTACTCCCCACAGTGCCATTTAACATATTCCTGTATCCTCTGTATTTCCCTGTGATTTGGCAGTTCTATCTATAGCTACACTTTTCAGTATGGCAGCCATTAGTCACATGCTGCTTTTGAGCACTTGAAATGTGACTAATCTAAATTGAAATATACTGTAAGTATAAAAATTCACACTGTTATCTTGAAGACTTAGTACCAAAAATATATATATATGTAAAATCATTAATTTTTTGTTGATTGCTTGTTGAATTGGTAATATTTTGGTTATGTTGGTTAATACAACGTATTAAAATTTTGCCTGTTTTTAGTTTTGTAAATGTGATTACGAGAAAACTTTAAATTAGCCCTGGCTGGCATAGTTCAGTGGATTGAGTGTGGGCTGTGAACCAAAGCATCTCAGGTTCGATTCCCAGTCAGGGCACATGCCTGGGTTGCAGGCCATGGCCCCCAGCAACCACACATTGATGTTTCTCTCTCTCTCTCTCTCTCTTTCTCCCTCCCTTCGCTCTCTAAAAATAAATAAATAAAATCTTAAAAAACAAAAAAAATTTAGTAAAAAAAAAAGAAAACTTTAAATCACATATGTGACTGACATTACATTTCTGTTGATGGTGCTAGTCTTCTAGACTTAGTCTTGATCAGATTATTATTATTATTAGATAATACAAGTAGTATTAAGTTCTGTTGAAAGGTACATAGTATCTGGTTGACTTTTTTATAATGTTAATAGCCATTTATGATTATTACCTAGATCTGTTCATTTATTAGGGGTTACAACATGGTGATATTCTAATTGTATCACTCTCTTTTAATTTCTTACTGGCATTCTTCTGTAAAGAGCAAATTCCCCTAAACAACTCTTTGGTTATCTACTGATAGACTTTTTTGCCTAGAAAAGTCAAGATATTGCTTCCCTTTATTTACTAGTTTTGTGATTTTATTTCCTTTTTTCATACAGGTTCTCCTTCTTCTGAGAGAATAAATTTGCCTCAGGAAAAAGAGTTGCTGAGTCTCTTTTGTTTTTTCTCATTACCTCATGTGGGCTATCTCTACCTGGTGGTCAAATCGGTTGAATTAATGTCAGTTTACCAATATCCTGAGAAGTCTCAGCAGGCAGTGCTCACACCTCAATTTTTGCATGTCATCACAAGGTATGTTACAGTGTCACTTGCTGGCCTTTGAGTCACTTATTTTTCTGTAAATTCTCAAGGTGCTTTCCAAATCTTTAAGTCAGAATTGTGTGAACCAGTATATAGTAGTATAAATTCATATATACTTCTGTCTTTTGATGGCCCATTCCTGACTTTTTAATGTCAATGATTTAGATTCTGGTTTGCCTTCATTTCATTTTCTTAGACTGGATGGGGAATCTTGGTAAGAAAGAATGCGGTTCTTCATGAGGGAAGATTTTCATAGGGAATTGTAGTGAAGAATCAGTGGGGCCAGTCAGGGCATCTCTAGATTTCTTTTCCTAATTCTTTTTCCACTGCTATTATATCCTTCCTATATGAGTTAATTATTTCATAATGGTTTAAAACTGTAAAGGGGCCAGAAAGACCATCTGATTTTACTTTCTGATTGGTACAGATGGGGAAATAGTCCAGAGGTTGAGATTGGTTGAGGTCATTTTGCTAATTGGTGGTAGGTGTCTTCTGAGTTGCCTTACCCTGGTATGCTGGCATATAAACTGGGGTCCTCAGCAGGGCTTTGATCTCATTTCCTTTTATCTCAGCGGTAAGTGATACTTTTGGTTCTATTTTCTATTTTTTTGAGCTTAGATTATGTGTTAAGCACTTGCATTGAGTCCTCTGGCCAAGCAACTGTGAATAAGGTACACCATCAGCTGCTAAAGCAACAACATAAGAGGGGGCCAGAGACACATAGGCAGGGCACAACACTAGGAGATTTGTGAACAATGTCTTAAGACTTCATGAAAGTGGTGTAGGCACTGGGAGCAGAGAAATTACTTCTGACTGAGTCATGTGGCAAAGTTTTTCATGTTTGATGTGATTCCTGAAAGCTAGTTAGAATTTGACAGATGGAGATTGGAAAAGGAAGGGCATTATGGAGGAAAGACTATAAACAGGCTATGTCATACAGTTCTGCAGGAGCAACCAATAATTAATTGTAATGTTGATTAAATTAATTTTTAAAAGGACAGCAATTTTTTAAAGAAACTGGGCTATTATCAGAATCTCCAGCAAGTACTAGAGTATATTTCAGAGAGTACAGGACCCGCCTGTGGATTTGATGCCCACTCCTAAGGTGGGTGCGCCCCACTCCCCGCCCGCTCCCTGGTGTAAGGAGAAATGCTATTGTGTGTTTCTTAAGTGAACATTGTGGAGGTAGTTAGTCTTCTCATTTCCCAAAGTATTGTGTAATAATGTTCCTTAGGTATGAAGAAGCTGATATCTAGCTTAGGTTTTGACCAAAGAAAGTGATATGATAGGGATACTTGCGGTCAAGATTGAGGTGTAGATAGACATGCTTTTCCTCCTTGCACAACCATAAAAAGGATCACAACTAATTTCAAAACAAAAAATACCCAGAACTGCTAGAAAACAGCTGTATGGTCCAACAACTGAGGATTTAAAGAAGCTATATTCATACAGACGGGATGGAGGGGCAGAGATGGGGAATGGGGGCAGAGAGGACACAGTGTGGTGGTGGTGGGTGGAGGAGAGGCAGTGGTGGTGGCCATTGGAACAGGTGGTCCCACATTCATGTGTGGTGGATAAAAATCAGGGGGATACCTGGTGAGTGAGTGATCCTAGCCCCATGCCAGACCATGCAGCCCAGGGTTCCAGCACTAGGAAAAATAAAGCCTTATTATTTCTGGCTGTAAGAACCAATGGGGGTCGGGGCAAGGGAAGAAACTGCTGGTTTCTCAAAAGAGGCCAGAATGTAAGACACCCACCTACTTCGGGAACCACAATCGGCAGCAGTTGAAGGGGCGCCATCACATATAGGAAATGGGTGAAGTGACTGGAAATGGAGTGAGTGCCAGGAGAGCCCCCAGAAGTCAGCCAGCAGTGGCATTGTCTCCTCTTCGACCCTCCCACACACATGGATCCACAAAATGGTGAAGCAGCCTGCCTACTCTGGCAAATATCCAAGGCTCCACCTTATACAACTTAACAGGTGCACTAAGACAGGGAGTCAGAGTGGTTCTATTTAGTACACAGACACAGGAAAACTGCCAAATTGAGGAGACAAAGAAATAGGGCCCAAATGAAGGAACAGAACAGAACCCCAGGAAAAGAACTAAGTGATGCGGAAATAGCCAACTTATCAGACATAGAGTCCAAAACACTGGTGATCAGAATTCTCAGAGACCTCACTGAATACAGCAAAAGCATAAGTGAAAAAAATGAAGGCTACAGTAAGTGAAATAAAGAAAAATCCACAGGAAACCAACAGTGAAGGGAAGGAAGCTGGGATTCAAATCAACAGTTTGGAACATAAGGAAAAAGTAAACATTCAACCAGAACAAAATGAAGAAATAAGAATTCAAAAAAAATGAGAGTTTACGAAGACTCTGGAACATCTCCAGAAGGGCCAACATGTGAATCATAGGAATGCCAGAAGGAGAAGAAGAGCAACAAATTGAAAACTTATTTGAAAAACAAATGAAAGAAAACTTCCTTAATTTGGCAAAGGAAATAGATATACAAGTCCAGGGAGCACAGAGTCCCAAACAAGTTGGACTCAGGAGGACCACACAAAGACACATCATAATTAAAATGCCAAAGGTTAAAAATAAAGAGAGAATCTTAAAAGCAGCAAGAAAAAGGCAGAGAGTTACCAACAAGAGTTCCCTTAAGACTATCAGCTGATTTCTTAAAAGAAACTTTGCAGGCAAGAAGGGACTGGCAAGAAGTATTCACAGTGATGAAAAGTTAGGTAGGACCTACAACCAAGATTACTCTATCCAGCAAAGCTATCGTTTAGAATGGAAGGGCAGATAATGTGCTTTCCAGACAAGGTAAAGCAAAAGAAATTCATCATCACCAAGCCCTTATTATATAAAATTTTAAAGGGTCTTATTTAAGAAAAAGAAGATCAAAACTATGAACATTAAAATGAAAACAAACTCACAACTGTCAACAACTGAATCTAAAAAACAAAAACAAAGCAAACAGAACAGGAACAGAAGCATAGATATGGAGGTCATTTGGAGGGTTATCAGCTGGAAGGGGGAAGGAGGAGAATGAGGGAAAGGGCACAGGGATTAAGAAGCACAATTGGTAGGTACAAAATAGACAGGAGGAGGTTAAGAATAGTATAGGAAATGAAGAAGCCAAAGAAAATTTATGTAAAACCCATGGACATGAACTAAGGGGAGGGATAGCTGGAGGGAAGAGAGAAGAGGCATGAAAACCCCATGAATTTTGAGCCTGCATTTATGAAAGAATGGAAGCTGTTGTGTGGCAAAGGAGAAATTTGGTTTAACATATTTGTGTTTGAGGTTCTAAGGGAATATTAAGAGGAAATGTTAAGTAGGCTTTTGGACACATATAACTAAAAATTAGGGAAGTTTTATTATCAAAAAAGAGCTGATTGTTGAAGTAGTGAGCATGACTGCAAGAGAAAACAGTTGAACTAGAACTCTGGTGAAGGTCATATTTAGGAAGCAAGAGGAGGAAGAGAAGGATCTTCAAGGATGTAGAAAAACCTAGGGAGCTATAGCATCTCAGATACTAAGGAAAAAATAGAGAAAGAAGGAAATAAAATATTAATTTCTGTCCCCAAATATTGATGTCAAAGACTATCCATCTTTTTTTCCATATCATTGCACAGATGTACAGGACACTGAGAATTTAGTGAGTGGACCCTCTAAACTTATGCCTCCTGTTCCCTTAAGTATAAGTCATGTGTCCTTGCAGACCTGTGTGTTTATATACCCCCCAAAAATGCAATACAATTTTTTAAAGAATCTAGAAACAATATAAAATTATGTAAAATGTCACCCTTATAGAAATACATAAATAAGAAAGCCCCTTACTCATAATCCTACTCTTCAGAGTCAACCATGTCAACAATTGGTGTATATTCATCTGACTTTTTTTTTAAACAATACATGTACTACTATGATTTGTTTTTTTACAGAAGTGGATCATAAATCCACTGCTCATCAACTTGCTGCTTTACTTAGCAGCATGTTCTGGACATCTTTCCAGGCCAGCATGTTTCAGTTCACTTAATTGTCATTTTGCTCCTTTGTATTCCAACAGTGGCCAACAATTGCATAGTGGAAGTGAAGGTGGGTCAGAGGGGCCAGCCTTTTTACCTCTAGACCCTAACGGTCATTGGTTACTTTCATTTGGCCTTTGTAGCCATAGCTACTTGCACCTGTCATTCTGGCCCCCACTACAGGTTTTGCTCCTCATTATGTCCAAGTCCCTTCCAAGCATTTTAATTCCTGAGGATGGTCTCTATTCCCTATTTCTAAGTGATGGTGCTGTTGTCTTGACTTCAGAGGTCATATCCTAGAGCTTTGTGGAAATGGACAGAGGTGGCAGTGGACTGAGGCTGAAGTGGAAGCCCCAGCTAACAGATGAAGAGAGAGAGCCCTAACTGATGCCTCTCAGCTACATTGTGCAGAGTCTCCCAACCAGGCAAATGTCAGAATACTTTTCTTGTTAAAGAGTATTTCTTTTATTTTAAGGTTGTTGTTAGATTTGCTTTAGTCTTTTGCTTTTTTGTTTTAAGAGTTCATTTTTACTTCTCCCACTTTTTGTTTGTAAAAATCAATCCTGTGAATTCACTAGAGAATGAGTTTTGTTGCAGTTTTTAAGTTAACTGTTTTTAATGTCAATATTGCAGTGTTGACTTACCCATCAGTCAGCAGGCATCTATTGTGCACTTACTGTTGCGTCTCTAGGTTGTTTTATTGCAACCAAGGAAGCTGCCTGAGGTTGTGGAAAGGCATAGAGGAGTGTGAGGAGTGAGGAGACCTGGGACCTAATTTGGCTCTATTGTCCAGGGAGGCCTTGGGTCAATCATGAACCTTCCATGCCCTCGTCTAAAACAAGCTGCTAGAGTACCTAACTCTGAAGATTCCATCAGACAGTCTCTGATTTTCCATTCTACTGCTGGATTTGTTTTAAGTATGGTGGCCAGTATAATCCAAGCTCAATTTCATTCTGGGATGACTCAAGTAGAGATAATGGTCAAGAATTTGGGTTCTAAGTCCTAATCTTGGCTTTGGTAGTGAACTCTCTTTACCTTGGACTGACTCTGGGGGCATCACCTATCTGTCAAACGAGGGTACTGACCCAGATCCTTGGTTTTGGAGTGTACAGTAGAACTACACATAGACCTTTGTAGAAGCACACATATCTAGATTCAGCCCCTAGAGATTATGATTAAATAGGGGTAAGTTGGGGACCAGTTATATTTTAAAAAACACTCTGTAGGGGTCCTGAGATACTCTCCTTGATAAGAAGCTGTCTACCTTGTCAGCACTTGACAAATACTTGAGTCTTCTCCCACCTTCTCCATTGCTCTATTTGCCTGTGAAATCCTTCCCGCTATAGACCTGTTGGTTTTTGGCCTCAGCTTTGCTCAGTGGCCTCTCTCCTCTTCCTTAGTAACAACCTGCAGTGTTTCACCGTGCGGTGCAGTGCGGCAGCAGCTCGTGAGGAGGACCCATATGTGGACTCCACCCTGAAGGTTAGAACTGGCTTATGACAACAGTGAAACCTTAAGATCAAAAAGGGGCATGTGACTGCTTGCAAACTTGCTCTTGGGTCTAAATGAGGTGAACTGTAAAGGTCATAAGATCTTTTTTATTGAATTAGAACTTTTGAATGTAAAATAGTAAACATTTTCTGATTCATGGTTTAGATGACAATATTAACATTACTTTGGAAACATTTCACTCAGAATTTAGGTATAAGGCATCGTTTTAAAAGTTTGGTAAAGATTAGTATAGTATAACTTCAGAGAGTACTTCACAACTACAGTATACTATAATTTTATTAATGGATATGTTGGTGGCAATTAATATATAGCTATTAGAAAAAGTTCAGAAAATATATTCAAGAACACAAAATTGAATAAAGTACATTAAAATAATTTTTATATTGTTATTAGATATGCCTATAATTCTTCTGTTATTTTATAAGCCTTCAATGACCTTTTGTCTTTCTGTAGATGAAATCCAAGAGTTAATGGATATGTTAGATCAATAACCTCATTTTTAGTATGCTTAGTCTCTGAAAAACTGTTAACCACAAAATAGACAGTTCATGATGAAATTTTACATTTTTCTGACCTCGAATTTTATTCTCAAAATATACTGATAATTTTTATGATATTCATTATACGGTATTTCACCTCTGACATATAAGCCACTTGAATGGTTGTTTGTTATGAAGATACAGACTACAGGAAACCCCAAACTTATAATGGCCAGTATTTCAAAAGTTAGTTTATGCCTGTCATAAAAAAGGCATCTGGAACACCTTTTCCTGGAAGAATAAGTGTTTGATAATGATGGCTATGTTAATAAGTCAGCACTATGACATGCTTACTATGTCTTGAGTCCTCGGCCATTATCACAGTTGCCCAAATTATGTGATAGTGGTTTATGTGATCAGAGTTCCCAGTAACTCCTTTTTTGTTATGGCCTGCCTGGAGCTTCCTTGTTACTGACCAGGCTTACTGCCTACCTTCGGCCTCCTGGGAAACCAGATTCACAGCTTTCCCTTGTCTTTCTGTCTGTGATTAAGATGCACACATAGTCTTCTCAAGAAATTATTTTAAAAATAAAGGTTATTTCCCTAGCAAAAATTGGAAGCTGACAGATTTTTTATCTCTTTCTTCTCCCCACACCATGTCTTAAAAAAAAAAAAGCTCAGAAGGACATAGGCTTACATAGGTAGTGATGGTAGAGTGACGGGTAGATTGAGGTAGGATCAATCTACATTTTAAAATAAATGATAATTTCAGGTCTACTCAGAGTCTCATAAAACCAGAGTGAAGAAACCAGAAAGAGAGGAAGGGAGAAAAGAGGGGAGAGGGGAGCTAGTGAGGTCTGCTGCCCTTAAGACATCCTCTTGAGCATGGCACAGAGGGAAGGATGCTGATGATCACACCTCATGGCTGCTCCTTCTGTGACTCCACCAACCCAGATGCCACTGGAATGAGCATGCAACTGTTTAGCCTGCTTGCTGACTTGGATTTTGGGAGCTGTGGTGTCTGAGAAGGATTTCACAGCCTCAGAGTTTGGCCCACAGTACACTTACCTTTTTTTGCCATTCCTCTGAGATTCCAGATTCTCAGCACTAGCCAGGGCCACCTAACTATTCTTGGGGATGAAAAAAACAGATGGAGATGTTCCTCCAAGCATGTTGTGCCATAGGGACAAGGAAGATGACATCTGAATCAAAACAGTGTTCATGGAGGAGAAGGCATGGGCCTGGTAGCATCATTTTGTAAGCTCCCAGAAAGAGTTCTATTCTCTTTCTTATCAGTCCTAGTTGAGTTAATGCTCCCTCACAGGCAGAGGAGCCCGGCTCCTGGTCCAGGGTTTTCTACAGTTTACTCGGCACACTCCACTGTGGGCAATATTCACACCTAAGGACCCAAGAGTCAGGGGACATTTGAATATGCAAGCATTTCTCTTCTACACACCCATCTACTAAGAAGCCATTTTACATACTCTGTGCCTTAGAATGTCCTTTTGTAGTATCTCATTTTGCTTAGAAAATCCATTTGGGCATATTCCCAAGCCCACACACTGTTAGTGGGATTGCCCTGGGTGTGCACTCACCAGCTCCTGGCTGCACCCCCCAGTCCTTGGGGACTTCCCACAGCTGTGAGGGGCCTCAGGTGCACCCATTTGCTGAATTCATTCAGAGAGAGTAGCTTTTTGGCAGGCAAATAGGAAATAGACAGTTATGTAAGTTTAAATAGAGAAACCTCACACTGATAAAAATAGGCATTTGAGGGGGTTTTTTTTGAGGGTGGAGGTGAAGCGAGAGAAACTTTATCAAATAAACAGATGGATTTTTGCAGATTAAAGTTCTTTACCTTTATTTCTTGGTTAAATTTATGATTTTTTCCTTTACCAGGCTTGCCCACCTGTCAGTATGGATGTCTGTGCTTTAAGAATTCAGCTTTTCATAGGCTTGAAAGCCATCTGTCACTTTAAAAACCACATTGTACTTCTGACCAAGGCAGACCCTGAGGCCATTCCAGAGAGGAGAGAGTCACCCAAGAGGCTTCTGTAAGCATCCCTCTGCCCCAGATATTCCTGCCAAAGCTCTGGCCTGAATTGTTATTGGTGTGTTTTGTATGCATCTTTATCTTTTTTTAAATCAAATCTTTGAACAATCAGGTGGCTTTTCTATGATGTCCTTTTTCCAGGATAAGAAAATAAGGTTTTAATGATCTCTATAATATCCTTTATAATTGACATTGCAACTTTTGGAAGAAAATGCATTGTAAAAGTTTCAATAAAAATCTAGTATTTTAGATAAGAAGTTAAAGGACATGCTTTTCTGTGTAATTAATGGGAACATCAGGGCCTCTAATGCTGACCCAGTCTTCAAGATTATTTTCTGGTATTTCAATATGAAAGAAATTAACAATATGTTTCTTAGCTTAAGTCACATTCATGATATATAGATATGTACTGATCTACCTTAAGGTAGAATTGCAGTTTGATAACACTAAGCTCTGGCTGGTGCTTTGGTTTTCTGTTTCCATGTTGTTTAGAATGCTTAATTGCAGACTAGTTGTGCTTCTGTTTGATGTTGTCTTTTTTCTTTTTTTGTGGGAATTCATTCTCTTGTCTTTGTCTCTGTCTCTCTCCATTCTCTTCTCTCTCATTTTATTTGTTTTTGGTTTTTCCATTTTATACCTCTTTCCTGCACTCAATCACCACACTGTTGTCCATGTACATGAGTCCATTTTCCTGTTTGCTCCATCCCTCCCCCCACCCAGAACTGTCAGCCTTCTCTCTGAGTCTCTCTATTTTGCTTATTAGTTCATTTGTTCATTAGATTCCATATATGAACAAAATCATATGGTATTTGCTGGCTTGTTTAACTTAGCATAATGTTCTCTAAGTCCATCCACGCTGTTGCAAAGGGTAACATTTTCTCCTTTTTGATGGCCAAGTGGTATTCCATTAGACATTTTCTATACTGTGAACTTAGGTAGGAAATGCAATCTAACTTGAACACTTCTATGTGGAAAACTTCATCACGTAAGAAATCTGTTTTTGGGGGAGAAACATATAATGTATTTCATGTCAAACATTGGTTTTTGCTTTTAACATAAGTTTTTGCTTTTTGACTTGCCTGTGCCTGTGCTTGTTGCACCAAAAGGAATAAACAGGTTGACTTGGTTAAGTGATCACTTAGAGTTCAGAGTGGTGTGACTGGTTTAAAGGCTTCTAGGGGGAGGAAAAACAGCTTGGAATCTTGCACATTTGACATTTGTAATGTATTATATATTTTAAATGATTTTTAAAAATTCTAATTTATTTGAAAATTCATTTGGTCAAAGGTCTGTGGTTTAACAGTTTGTATATCACAGAAAATGCATCACATAGTGAAAGCAAGAGACAGGGTAGTGCTTTAAGCAAACTAGCAGTTCCATGTGTTTTCTGCATTGTCTCAGCAGCCGTGAGTGTTTTCAGTGTTTCTCTGTTGGAGCTTCTGCTTAGATTTGTGATGTAGGGGCTGCTGGACTCATGAAGGCCACACACAGAGAGATCCTGGGCACAGGGGCTTTCACAGCTGAATCTCTTTCCCTTTGAGGGCACTTGCCTGTTCTTTGAGCTTATTGCCTATTTAAGAATACTTTCAGAATGAATCTTAAGTGATGGGTTTATCAATTCATGAGTTGTAGAATATTAAATGTTGTAGGCCTGTGTAGCATTGTGAACAAATAATACTCTATAAAAATCAACTGCCCTGTCAATACTGAAGAAAATACTAAATGAAAGTGATTTCATAGTTATATTACTTTAGGTATCAAATATTTACCATTTAAAATTGCCATATATTAATAATGTGTTTTGTCTTACTGTTCTTGTCCTTTGTTTTGCTTTAGTTCTAGAAAAGGTCCCAGTGTTAAGCTGAAAACACCTCCTGTAGCTGAGGCTGGGTGGAATTTGTATATTGTGAATACAGTCTCACCAGTGCAACTATACAGAGAAATGGTACTCCTTTCGACTTCTAATTTTTATTTGTAGAAATACGGAGTGGAATTGGTGACCAAAAATGGATTCTAATTATCTTACATTCAGAATGCCACACCCACCAGCACATGAGCTGCCAGACAGTGGAGTGTGTGTCTTTCTCCACCTTCTTGTTTTCCCAGCTCCTGACATTTGAGGAGCCAGTAGAAATTCCCTTCACTAAAATAAGATTCCCGTGTTCATACCTTCTTCCTGTGAGGCTCGATTAACCAGTCTAAATATAAATAGCCTTTGACCTTTACCTTGAACCCTAGCAAAGACAACCTTGAAAGGGAGTTGAAAGAAATCTTAGATCGTTTATCATTGTCTCTCTGTTCTTTGAAACATCAGCAGGTTGTCCCTGGGCACTGAAGCACCTGTAGCATTGTCCTGTGAGTAGGGTCCCAGAGTGGGCATTCTTCTTCCTTTTCTAAAAATGACAGCTGCCAGCTCATTCCTGGCAAGGTTTTTAAACTCTATTTTGAAATACATAATTTGAAACTTACAGAAAAGTTACATGAATAAGAATGGTATACAAATAAACCCTGTATATTCCCTTGCAGATTTACCCTGCATCAACATTATACCCCTTCTGCTTCTCTCTCTCTCTCAAACTCTTGCACTTCCTACACACACACAAATACACACATTGTTTTCTGACCCTTTGAAAATAAACTGCATAGATAATAGTCTAAGGCTAAATAGTTCAGTGTGTGTTTCCTAAGAATGAGGGTATTTGCTTACACAACCACAGGGCAGTCATATGCTTCAGTAAATTTAACAGTGATACAATACTTTAGTCTATGGTTTATATTTCATTTTGTCAGCTGACCTTGTAATGGTTTAATAGCATTTCCCCCACTCCCATACAGGATCCACCCTAGCATCAGGTAGGGTATTTGTCATGTCTCTTATCCTCCTTTAATCTGAAATATGATCTTTCTTTGTTTTTTTTATGACATAAGCATTTTATGACATAAGCATTTTTGAAAAATATATTTTCCCCTTTCAACCTTTAAAAATTTTTCATGATTAGCTTATATCTTCTTGGCCAGAATATTGCACAGGCAGTACAGTGGTTTTTAGTGTGTTTCTCGGGGTATAACATTGGAAGGTGCATGATACCCATCTGCCCTCATTGGTGATGTTAATTTTGATGATCAGGTTTAAGGTTTTACCTGATTTGTCCCTGACATTTCAATGTTGATAATTAAATCAGCTTTGCTGTGTCTTTTTAGTTTTGCTTAATTGAAAATCATAGGCTTCATCTAGATGATTTGCCTACTGGCGTCTGAAGATGCAGATTGATTCAGATAGTGATAATTTTCATAAGCCCACTGCAAGTTACAGAAATAGCTGTAACAGAATCTGAATTCACCATTTGAAACTAAAAGGAGGGATGCTCAGTCTGAATTTGAGGAAGATTTAAATCATAGAACTTTTTAAAAAAGTTAACTATTTCAGATATGTTCATTAGCTTTATTGTTAACAGTATTATTAGTGTTATAGTATTATTTGGATCTTTTCTAATCATGTGTGCTGTTTAACAAAGGAGTATTTACAGTTGTGTGTGTAAAACTGGCTCATAGATTGGGCTGGGGGAGCCAGGGACTCTAGCTAGCCCCTGTCAGAATGATAAATAACCACTTTTTTATTTTTTAGGACTTAATGTGTCCAAATATTAACTTTACTAATAAAACATGTATTCTTAGGAACTAGGAAACTTTTAAGAGTCTTTCTGCTGCAACATTAGCTGTTTGCCTTTTTGTTTTAGGTAGACTACAGTAATACCTACAAGACTACAAAAACCCAGAGCTGCATCCACCTTCTTAGCGAGGCTCATCTGTTAGTGAGAGCTGCCCTGATGGATGCTGGTCAGCTGGAACCTGGAGAAAAAGTGGAGCTTTTAGAAGCATTTAAAGAAAGCTGTGGGCACCTTGGAGACTGCTATAGCAGGTTGATGATGCTTCTTGGAAACTTGTTAGAGTAGCCATCTCTAGCTTTGGGTGCACTTGCTAGCTTTTCCATCTCTGGTAGTTACCTGATAAATGGGGGGAGGTATGCATTAGGGGAGGTGGCTCATTTATTTAATTCACAAGCATTTGTTGAGCACATACTGTGTGCCAGGTATTGTGCTAAGCTTAGAGATATAAAGATGAATGTGACCTGCCTCAAGTAGTTATAGTATGTTAGATGAACAGTGAGTCTTAAGTTCATGAGTCTCCCAACAACTTACGAATTTGAAGTTTTTTTCAGGCCTTGAGCTGGGGTGGGGGGTCATGACCAAAGAAAATCCCTGAGACAGGTGTATTACTAATTCATTCCCTATTAACTTTAAGGGAGAGATACCAGTTGGGTGGTCTTTTTTTTAGCCTTGGTAGTCAATGTTTTTATGATGACAAAAAAGGACACTTATGAATAGTGACTTATTTCCGAGAATGACGTTTACAAGTTGTTTTGTATATGATTGTTTCAAAGACTTACTTGACCTATGGGGATAATTATCAATTAATAAAATGGACTTTCCCTGCCTATAAACACCATTATGCAAATAAAATTCATGTAATGATTTTTTTCTGTTGTGACCAAACCAAAAGAACTACATTAATTAGAATGACTTTGCAGAATTAAACTTAGGGATTGTTACAACTGCTAATGAAAAGTATTTTGAGATTTATGTCATTTAGGAAGCATGGTCTGTTTTATTATCAAATGTGGCTTATATATGACAAATTTGAGATTTCTTTGCTTCTTTTCTTCAGGCTTGACACCCAGCATTCCCACCTCGCCTTGCCCTACTACAAGATGTCTGGTTTGTCTATGGCTGAGGTTTTGGCTCGAGTGGACTGGGCAGAAGAGGATGGATCACAGAAATATGAGAGGGGATTGATCTTTTACATTAGTCATTCGCTTTATGAAAACCTGAATGAAGAATTAAGTGAAGTGAATATAATTTTCTATTTAGTTGTATATAATATTTTTAACTTTTCTTGATAGCAATTTATTTCATGTAATAACATTTAGAAGTCAAGTTTCAAATACTTTGACATAATTTCTTTTCATAAAAAGGTAACTAATGTGTCCCTGTTTTCATTAGTAATTATAGAATTACAGCTTGGAAAGGAACTTATAATTATCTTCTCATACTATCTCATTATGAGAAATATGGTCCATTGTGATTGAGTGACCTGCCCAATGTAACAGATGGTTATCTTCTGAAGAATGATGTAGAGTGGGGGCCTAGTCTTCCTTCTCATCTGTAGCCCTTTCCACCACCCATACTCTCCGAGTGTCCAAAGCTTCACTTACACTGTACTGGCCTAGTGGCCTGGATACATTATTAAGGATTATTTTTAGCCCCTCATGTGTTTTTAAAAGGAAATGAATACAGATAATGCAAAGCTGAATATTATGATACCACATGTTTTAAGATTTTGAGAGAAATGAAATTTTATCATAAATTATCCCATTAGCTACATTTTGTATTAAGCTGTAATTTTTATATAATGGACTTTTGAGTATTATTCAGTATTTCTTCTGAACGCTTATTAAAATTAGAAGTACTGGCCACAATTTGGTACATATTTTCACTGCTTTGTCTTCATTTTAACTCAGCAGACAGACTACTTCAGATCATATGAGGTCTCTCACATTATCACCATCAACTCTGTCTTTTAAAATCAAAATATATTACTATAATTTTAATTGGAATGTTGTATCTTGGCTGTGTCTTTTTTTCCCCTGATTTTGTTGCTTTCGACTGGCTGACTGACTTTTATTTCTTGTTCTTGCTTACCAAAGGAATTAGCAGTAAAAGTGGTTAAGATGTTTCATGTGGCTGAGCCAAAGCAGCTGCCCCATGTTCTCTGTAGTCCTTCTATGAAGAATATTAATCCTTTAACTGCCATCAACTATCTAAGGAAACTGGATACTTCTGGGTTTTCATCAATCTTAGTGACATTGACCAAAGCAGCAATGGCTCTGAAAATGGGAGATCTTGACATGTACAGAAATGAAATGAAAAGCCATTCAGAGGTATGGTACCCCACCTGGTATTCAAAGCAGTCTCAAATAGGACCTTGTAGTCCTGAGGTATTTAGCTTTCTTCTGGCTTCTGTGTAGCTCATTCTTTCTTAGTCATAAAGGAAATTAGATTTGATGATAGAAAGGAAGTGATCCAAAGTGAAAGTGCTTGGGCTTTGAATCTGGCAAGTGAAAAAGAATTGTAAGTGGTAGTAGTGGAAGGGTAGTAAACCCTTAGTGTCAGGTACTTTCAGAGCACGGGGACTATGTAGGTTCTGCCCTGAGCTGACAGTCTGCATGAGAGGATGGCATGCCCACTGAAAACAGAATGAAGTGTATTCAGGTACAGCAAGTAGGATATTAACTGTGAGCCTTAGGAGTCCAGTGGTTGCAGAAATAGCCTGCATTTGGGAAAATCACAAAGGACTATATGGAGGGTTGGCCATTTGAATGGTATAGCAAAAAAAGATAGCTTGCCCTTAGAAGAGAGGCTATCTAGGGGCATGAGCCAAAGATGTTAGTCATTACAGGAAGAAATTAAGAGGTGACATTAATTGAGCACTTATTATATCCTAGGCCTATTCTAACCTCCTTGCTTATATCCTCTTATTTAATTCTTGCAATAATGCTATAAGGTAGATGCTGTTATTGTACCTACTCAACAGGTGAGGTTAAATAGCTTGTTCAAGATCACACTGCAGGTGAGTAGTAGAGCCAAGATTTAAAGCAAGCAGTCAGGCTTCAGATCCTCTGCTCCTTCACTTTTGTTTTACTGCCCAACTGTGGTCAGATACCCACATTATGACTTTGGTTTCTAAAACAGGAAGAGTAGGAATGCTTTATCACTGTATGAATGACATATTTTGTTATGATGAGAAGAATGAGTCAACAGTGAGGTATTGTTTGCTTTGAAGAATAGAATCCTAGAAAGATGAATTTTCTTTTCATAATTTTGAAAAAGCCCTCGGTATATTATTGTTAAATCAAGTGCACTTAAATATAAAGCTCTCTGCAAAAATTGGGCATATATATGCTTAACTAAATATTAAGAGCTTCTGTGCAGACAGTTAACAATAATAACCTTTTAGAGTAAAACCGGTCTTTATAGTTAAAGAAAAAATTGAGATTAAAGTAAATTATTAGTAGTTTAGCCATGAATCTTGAGTACACTAGCATGTATTTCCAAGATGCATGCAATGTATATTTTGTTCCTAAATTTCTTTTTTTTATGTTAAGATGAAGTTGGTATGTGGATTTATTCTTGAACCTCGGCTATTGATTCAACAGAAGAAGGGACAGATTTTCCCAACTGAGCTTGCAGTTCACTTGAAGGAGACTCAGCCTGGATTGCTTGTGGCTTCAATCCTGGGCTTACAGAAGAACAACAAAATTGGAATTGAAGAAGCAGATTCCTTTTTTAAGGTTTGTCACTTTGAAAATGTTAATTGTTCTAGATGTCCCAATAAAATTCGTAGGGGGCAGGGAGCAGAATAAGATGAGTGAGTTTTCATTTGTTTATTGAAAACAAACAAACAAACTTAGATATAATCAATTTATAAAAGTATATAGAGTATAAAAGAATATATCTAAAAAATTTCATTCATGCAAGCTATAATCTGTTTCCTGTTAAAATGTATAAACTTGCTTTGCCATGGCACTAATGCTAACGATAAATTATTAAATGCATGGCCTACCTGATGGAGTGCTATTCAGACCAGCTGTAACTCGATCAATATTATATTTATCTGGGGTATGGGGGCTTGTTTCACTGTTTTCAAGGTGCTTTGTGGTAAAGATGGAGATACCATTCCTCAGCTCTTAGTGGACTTTTGGGAAGCACAGCTGGTAGCATGTCTCCCAGATGTGCTGCTGCAGGAACTCTTTTTCAAACTCACATCACAGTACATCTGGAGATTATCAAAGAGGCAGCCCCCAGACACCGTACCGTTGAGAACATCAAAGGATCTGGTAAGATAAAGGAATGATACATTACACATTGCAATAATGTACCTTCTTATTTTTAATGGCTTTGAATCAAACCTAATTTATGTTACCAGATATCGTTTTTAAGCAGGATTTTAAAATACACTTAAAACTTGTGCATGGGTGTAGTTGCCCATGTTTTAAGTAATTTTATATTCTCAGTACCCCTACCACTTCTCTGTTACTTCCAGTGGTAGCTCAGTAACTAAAACATGAAGGAAGGGGCTTTGCCAGAACATGTTTATGCTCCCTCAGGCGATGGTAATGAAGCAGACCACAAGAAAAGAGGCATCTGTGAACCCACTTATGGGTGAGGACCTGCAGGAGGCTTATGGGAGAGGACCACACACACAGAGCTGCTCTGTAGCCCTCACCACGGCTTTTACCCTCCTCCTCCCTCCCCTCCCAGGGCTTTGCCTTTCATCGATGCCACAGCTAACTGGAAAAGTCACCAACTTCTTTTTTTTAAAATCTATTTTATTGATTATGCTATTACAGTTGTCCCATTTTTTTCCTCCCTTTTATTCCCCTCCGCCCTGCACCTCCACTCCTACCAGCTTCCCCTTCCCCACTTAGTTCATGTCCATGAGTCATATATGTAAGTTCTTTGGCTTCTCCATTTCCTATACTATTTTTAATCGCCCCCTGTCTATTTTGTACCTACCAATTATGCTTCTTATTCCCTGTACCTTTCCCCCTTTCTCCCCCCTCACTTCCTTGCTGATAACCCTCCATGTGATCTCCATTTCTGTGAATCTGTTCCTGCTTTAACATTTCATGTAATAAGGGCTTGGTGATGATGACCTCCTTTGACTTGACCTTATCTGAGAAGCACTTTATCTGCCCTTCCATTCTAAATGACAGCTTTGCTGGATAGAGTAATCTTGGATGTAGGTCCTTGTGTTTTAAGACTTGGAATACTTCTTTCTAGCTCCTTCTTGCCTGTTAGGTTTCTTTTGAGAAATCAGCTGATAGTCTTATGGTAACTTTCTTATGATAGTCCTTTGTAGGTAACTTTCTCCTTTTCTCTTGCTGCTTTGAGGATTCTCTCCTTATCTTTGGTCTTGGGTAATGTAATTATGATGTGCCTTGGTTTGTGCTTTTTTGGGTCCAACTTCTTTGGGACTCTCTGGGCTTCTAGGAGGTCCAGGAAGTCTTTCTTTTGCCAGATTGCAGAAATTCTCCTTCAGTTATTTTTCAAATAACTTTTCCATTTCTTGCTCTTTCTCTTCTCCTTGTGGCACCCCTATAATTCGGATGTGGGAATATTTAAAGTTGTCATGGATGTTCCTAAGCCTCTCCTCATTTTTTTTGAGTTCTTGTTTCTTCATTCTGTTCTGGTCGAATGTTTATTTCTTCATTCTGCTTCAAATAATTGACTTGAGTCCTGGTTTCCTTCCATTCACTGTTGTTTGTGTATTTTTCTTTATTTCACTTTGCATAGCCTTCACTTCTTCCTCTGTTTTGCAGCCATACTCAACCATTTCTGTGAGCATCTTGATGACCAGTGTTTTTAACTCTGCATGTGATAGATTGGCTGTCCCTATATCACTTAGTTCTATTTCTGGAGCTTTGACCTGTTCTTTTATTTGGGCCATATTTCTTTTATCTCAGTACACCTGTTATGTTGCAAGAGGTAGAGCCTGGACCTGTATGTATAGGAGGGGTCCGCCATGGAATAATGCTGCTTGCTTGTTTGGCTGGCTTTCAGTCATTTCCCTGCTACTTACAAGCAAATTGGGCCCTTCTGGTGCTGATTCCTGGGTAGATGGGTTTGTGTACATTCTAGGATCCTGTTGGTCTCTCCAATGAACTCTCTTGTGAGGCGGGGAGTTTCTCCTGCCACTGTAACACCCACAGATTTTTACAGCCAGAGGTTTTGAGGCTTTATTCCCCTGCACTAGAACCCTGGGTTGTACGGTCTTGCTCTCTAGTTGTTGCTCTTCATTTATCTGCATGCAAATGTAGGACCACCTGGTCCACAAACTACCGCCTTGCCATTTGTCCTCTCTGCCCTGGCTGCTCACCTCTGCCCCTCTTACCAATCTGAATGAATGTTTCTTCTTTAACTCCTTGGTTGTTGGATTTCCATAGAGTTAGCTTTTCTGACAGATCTGGTTATTTTTGCTTTTAAATTTGTTGTTGTCCTTATTTTGGTTGTGCAAGGAGGCAAAGTGTATCTACCTATGCCTCCATCTTGGCCAGAAGGACCAACTTCTTGAATAAGGAGCCTTTATGGGAATTATCTTGAGAACTGGTGGAAGAGGTTTTGTCTTCCAAGGAAAGCAGTAGAAATAAAAAATTATTACCAAATGTTACCACAGTGTTACTGTGAATTTTTTGTAGTAAAATTAGCTTGAAAGCACTATTGCTTTTTTGCTAGAAAGTGCCTCCTTGGAATATTTTAAAATTTAAAATATTAGGAAATATTTAGTGCATATTTGTTTAGTGAGAAGTATAAAGGCTGAAACTTTTTCCAGGGGGATAGATTCTAAAAGACTTCCCTTTCCTTTTTTAAAAAAGATTTTACTCATTTATTTTTAGAGGACAGGGGAAGGAAGGGAGAAAGAGAGGGGTAGAAACATCAATGTATGGTTGACTGTCATGTACCCTGTACTGGGGATCTGGCCCTCATCCCAGGTGTGTGCCCTGATAGGAAATTGAGCTGGCGACCCTTTGTTTTGCACGCCAGCACTTGGTCCATTAAGCCACACCAGCCAAGACAAGACTTCTAGGCAAGTCTTGACACCAGGCAAGACTTCCCTGTCTGTTCCCAGGAAAGCATGTACTTACTTCTGTGACATAGCTAAGGATTAGTGATTGCTTGCTCTTTTTAGAATAAATGAAGAACATCTTGTTGTTTTGTATTTTGTTTACATTAATTTCTTTTATATTTTAGATAAACGCCTGTAGTCATTATGGCTTAATCTATCCATGGGTTAATGTCTTAATATCATCTGATTCCTTAGCTGACTCACATTACACAGAAGATCTCTCCAAATTACAGGTAAATAAAAATGCCTCTTTATTACAATTTAATGTAGGATATACATTTGGTAAGACCTTAGGTGTTCTATTAATCTAGAGTGTGTACTTTTGAGGGACAAAATCCACTGTTAGGCAGGCTCAGGAGCTCTGGGGGGAATTCCTGCCTCTGCCTGAAATGCTCACAGGAAGGCTGGTTTCAGTACCTTAAATGAATGAGCATCCAAGTCACATGACTGTCCTGACTGTTTTTCAGCATGTGCTTGAAAACACTTTGTGAAATGCAAATATGGCAAATGTTTAGCATAGTTTTATTATAATTCGTGGGTTTTTTTGTCTTCACTCATACATTTTAAGCCTCTAGCCCAATGCAGCCACTATGATCTGTTTTATAGGAAATAAGTCAAAGTAGCCAATTTATCTGGCTCTTGAAAAGGATTTTTAAAAATTTTTCTTAAAGATTTTATTTATTTATTTTTAGACAGAGGGGAAGGGAGGGAGAAAGGGAGAGGAACATCATTGTAAGGTTGCCTCTTGTGTGCCCCCTACCGGGGACCTGGCCTGCAACCCAGGCTTGTGCCCTGACTAGGAATGGAACTGGCAACCCTTTGGTTCACAGGTTGGTGTTCAAAACACTCAGCCACACCTGCCAGGGCAGGATTTTTTTTTAAAGTAAGAAATAGGATCAGAGAATGTAGATCATCCTACAGGAATTCTGGCTGTGACAGTGTTTTGACTGAAAATGAGAAGTAAATCTACATTTTACATGGTGGATCAGGCTGGGCTAGGTGTGGATGTGGTTTTTCTTAGTGTAGTTCAGTGGTCCAGGACCCATAGAACCCCCAAATCTGTTCTGTTTGGTCTGCCCAATGTATCTACCAACGTATAAAAATTTACACTTTTATTTAAGAATCTGAGTTTTAAGTTTCTCTTGAGAAGTTCAGCAGAACTGGTGACTCTGGTCCCTCATTACCTGAGACCTTCAGGTTGGAGCCAACTAGTGGCTCCCTTTAGGCAGTGCTCATGCCGTCTTGCCTGCCACAGTTCTCATCTCAATCAGTGTCTTCTTGGTCCATGTACTGAATATGTGGTGTCCATTTTCCTTATACCCAGCTGCCTTTTGGCCTCTTGAGGTTCTTGAGTTTGCAACCCCTGATTTACACTAGGAACAGGTGTCAGTGTTATTACTGCTTACGAAAACGAAAATTGGGGGTCGGGAGGGAAGGTCAACAGACGATATTGCTTAGATAGCCTCCGGATAGCCTGTGTTGTCTTCAGAAGTTGAGTCATTCACAGTCTTAAAAAAATCAACAGAGATGATTCATATTGGTTCTTATCTTTGGTACCCTTATGATATAGAGGCCGCTGAGCCCCAAATTTGTTCCTCTCACAGATATTCCTTGAACATGAGCTGTAGATGTGTATAGCATTGGACAAGACAGGCAGGGCCTTACTTTCCTGGGACATATGTACTAATGACATATGTAAAATCGTAATTGTAACAAGTGCTGTTAAATCTCACCTGATGAAGCTACCAAGCATATTTGTAATCACTGCTTGAAAAAGTATAATTCAGTGGTCTTTTAAAGTCCATTTTAAAGTATTTAAAGAGGGTAGGTTCTTTCTGGGAGTCTTTGCTGTTCAGGGATGGAAAGGTAGTTGGCTTGAACTTCCAGATTATCTGTGAGTCATTTAAAACAAAATAACCCTCAAAAAACAAAAAGATTGCAGTTTCATGTGGCTGTCCCTTAGAGGAATGGGGAGGTTCAGAACCACCACCACGGCACAGATTCGATGTATCTCATGTCCTCAGTCAGTATAATATTATACATATTTATGCAAAAAATTAAAATAAAAACAATATAGAAATCATCTACATGTCAAAAAAGCTGTTATTTGAAATGATAAAGTAACTAGTAAAAATACTCTACCCTTTGCCAAAATTGTCACAGGCCCCTCACCTACCTCCTTGCCAACCACCTCACCTAAGAGTGGCAGTTGATTGTCTAGGTGGAGAAGCAGAGGAGTCCTGGTTCCAGCCCTGCAGAGTTGGTTGAGGGATCTAGATCAGAGAAGGGGTGAATAGTGCATGTGCTTGGGGGTAGAGAGGCATCCATTTCAAATATTTAAAAAGAAAAAAGGAGCAGCCTGATGGATCTCCCTTTTGACCCAGCTGTTTCACTTCTAGGAATATCTCCTAAGAATCCTTACACACCAATACAAAAAAAAATGCACCCTTATGTTAAAGCATTATTTACAATAATCAAGATCTGCAAACAACCTAAGTATCCATCAGTAAATGAGTGGATAAAAAAGTTGTGGTACATTTGCACAATGGAATACTACACAGCAGTGAAAACGAAGGACCTCTTACCTTTTGCCACAGCATGGATGGACCTGGAGACTATTATGCTAAGTGAAATTAGCCAGTCAGTGAAAAACAAATACCATATGATCTCACTTATACGTGGAATCTAATGACCAAAATAAACTAACAAACAAAATAGAAACAGAAGCATTGGACAGATGGCAGCTGTCAAAGGGGGAAAGGGAGCACTGGATGAAAGAAGGTAAAGAGAGTAGCCAAAGAATATATATGCATGACTCATGGACATGGGCAATGATACGGGAATTGCCTGAGGAGGGGCTGAATGGTAGAGGGCAAAGGGAGAAGAAGTGGCAACAATGCTAATAGCATAAGCAATAAAATACAATTTAAAAAAAGGAGCACTTTAAAGAGAAGTAGTAACCTTTGGACGATTTTTAAATTCAGTAGTATATGTGCTTTCTGGTGTTTCTTATTTTTAAACTTCTTGATGATATGGATAAAACTAAGTGAAAATTCATGGATAATCCATTTTATAGCAAGCTTTGACTAGTTTCATTGTAACCATGATTTGGGTTACTCATTCCTTGCTCCCTCCTTCCTACCTATCCTGTTGTCTTGAGTAATCAAAAGTTGAATATAGAAATAGTCTGTGTTTTCTTTTATGTTGGGAGGTCCTGTAAGTGGCAGATTATCACCTTACTTCATGTTTGCTATCTTTTTGTCAGGAATTATTCAGATGAAGTTGATTATTAACCTTGTAGGAAGGAAAAGGACCAACCTTATTCTTTCAGCCATTCCTTGGTGGAAATTTGGAATAAAATAATCATGCTGACTGTAAATAGGTAGTTCACGTGCCATATCGCCCTGTGAGCTTGAGAAGCTGTAGCAAAAAGGATATAAGAAGAAGAAAATCAGTAATCATCTCATCTTTATCTATAAGAAAGCAAAAACAGATTATTTCGGTGGTAGAATCAGAAGCAGTACAGTTGGCTCTTTAACATTGTGGGGGTTAGGGTTCCACCAGCTGCCTGCACAGTGGAAAATTCACATACAATTTAAGTCAGCCCCCAGCATACATAGATTCCCAGCTGCCAGATGACCCTTGAACAACTCAGGTTTGAACTGTGTAGTCAATTGAAAAAACCCAAATAAGTGGACCTGTGCAGTTCAAATATACATTGCTAAGTGTCAGCTGTATTTATAGTTTAAATGCCTAAAAGTAAAATTGATTACAGTTCTGTATACTGAAATAGTACCTGCTCTGTTATTCAACAAAATGGTGTTGTTACAAATTATTAGGTTCTTAACAATTGCTTTGGTTTTCTTAAATGTTAAGTTTTAGTTTTGTTTATATATAATGCATGCTTATTATCCAAACTTTGGAAAATACAGGGGGAAAAAAGTGGGCTTAGTCCTCCCATTCAGTGAGCTGATCTCTGTTCAAATTCTGTGCTTTTTCAAAAGCATTTCTATATGTGTAGGTATCTATGTAGATTTCACAAAACTGATCATGCCCTGAATATAATTTTATATTGAATTTTTTTTACTTATCATTTTATCATGAACATTTTGTCATTAAGTAGCCTTTATAATATTCCATCATACAAAGGTATCATGATTTACTCATCCCTTTTTGTGTGGCATTTAGGTTGCTTCTGGTGTCATCTTATAAATACTCTTGTGATGAACATCATTGAACATAACTCTCTGACCGCAGTGTTCTAGGACAGAGTCCTAAAGGGTTCCTGCTAATTATAAAATGCAGTCTATCCAAAGCAAGTGAAATCATGTTATTTTTTAAATGATTGCTTTCTATCAAACAGATTGTTATTCTTTAAACTAGAAGTGGTGCAAATATTATTTAATACTTTACTAAATAAATATCATATGCATGTGTTCTAAAATTGCATTCTTGGGGGAGCAAGTGAGGTTTATAGTCTTTTTAAAACATTGTCTCTGTATTTTGTGCTTTAGATTTTTGGGTGTTTCATTCCATAACATTTTACTTTTCTGTTCATAGTCTCTTATGTGTGGTCCTTCATTTGACATAGCTTCCATTGTTCCATTCTTGGAACCACTCTCAGAAGACACAGTTGCTGGCCTCAGCGTCCAGGTTCTGTGTCGGACGCGTCTGAAAGAGTATGAGCAGTGCATCGACACACTGCTAGAGAGGTGCCCAGAGGCCATCATTCCTTATGCTAATCACGAACTGAAAGAAGAGAATCGGGTATGCTTTTCAGATTACTTTTTAGGCTTGATAGTGATAATCAGATTTGATCATTTTGTTGCCTTATCTGCAAAATAGGGACAAATCATGCCAGTCCAGCTTCACAGGACTGGGTGGGTCAAATGAGCACATATATTTAACATGTTATGTGTCTTGAATACTGTTGGAGGCTATTAAAATGTATGGCAGTGGTATGTTATCTTCATTTAAAACCTCTCATTGAAGAAGTAAGCTGTGAAGACTGGGGAAACAGTGATGGTGGGAAAGCATTCTCTGGGCTACATGGTCTTTAGTTTAGAAATTAGAATTTCAGACTTTAGTACTTTTTCTCATTTTCCTTTCTTCCTTCTTGCCACCTAAGAAATAATCCAGGATATGCCTACATTCCTTTTTAAAAATAGCTGCATACACATGTACAATATACATATTATTCGATTTCCAAGCTACAAACATGACTTTTATGTTATAGTTTAAGCAGAAGACTGGCTGCTGATATAACTTCAGTTATAATAAAATTTACTGCCCTAACCAAAATTATGTATTTTTGCCCTGTACCTTTCCTTCATGATCTTCTTATTCTTGTTGGAAACTTAATGTAAAATGCATCAAACTTAAAATTTATTCATTTTTTCTAAGATAGACTTTGTGGTGGAAAAAACTGCTTCCTGAACTTTGTCAGAGAATAAAATGTGGTGGAGAGAAGTACCAACTCTACTTGTCATCATTAAAGGGTAAAACGATTATTTTTGCTTGATTATAAATTTAATTGCATCCTAATTTTAGTTTCTATAATTTGTTATTAAAGATTTGCTTTCTCTAGTTTTTCATGTGATTCTCAAGTGAGGTGAAGAGGCTCTTAGAATCCTCTAGAGAGCTTATTTTCAGCATTCATGCACTCCCCCCATCACATTGGGTATTCATTTATCTCCTCTAGCTGTAGAGCTGATGTTTTTAAGTTAATCTTTTCAAATACCTAACAAATTATCACAGGCATAGAAACTCACAACCTCAGTATTTTGAAAATTTGAATTTTCATTAAGACTATTTATTACATTTTTATTAGTGATCTCAGTGCTTAATTTACTTTATGTAGGAAATTAAGATGATTGTCATTATTAATCATAGTTGTAAGTTAAGTATTGAAGAATGACAAGGTTCTCAAGGATTTAGAAGTTGAGTGTCTCTAAATTATGCAATATTTTACATCATTAGTCGTTATTTGAATTTTCATAATTCATAATCATTTGTGAATCTTAATACATGTATGGTTATCAAGTACTCTACTCTTGTGTGTTAATATCACTAATTAATTGTTGGCCTGATGACAGAGAGTATGGTTATATTGATTTTAGTATGCATAAAATATTAGAAATTGATAGTATTGGAATTTTATTTATTTTCCAGCAAAGGTAATTGGCTTGTAAAATGTTAGGCAGAGCCAGCGGCCCTTGGAAGGTGTGTTTCTGAAAATTCCCACTCATGGTTCGGAGGAGGTGGCTTTGTACTAACTTTCTGTCTGACCATCTCTCTGAGTGATTTTTGGTTTTCAGAAGATGAAATTGTCAGTTGTTTGTGCCCTGCCCACCTGCATCAAATTTATCACATGATTTTGAACTGAAGTTTTGTGTTGGTAGATCACTTTTTAGTGCAGATAGTCCATATCTTCACACCTTAGTTATATTACTACTTTACTCAAAAGATTCTTTCTTCATTCTTTTTTATGTGTATTTTTATTGAATTTATTGGGGTGACATTGATTAATAAAATTATATAGGTTTCAGGTGTACAGTTCTATAATACATCATCTGTATATTATATTGTGCGTTCACCACCCCAAGTTAAGTCTTCCATCACCATTTATTCCCTCTTTACCCTCTTCTACCTCCCTCTATCCCCCTTCCCTCTGGTAATCACCATACTATTGTCTTTGTATATGAGGGGTCATTTTGTTTTTTGGATTTTTGCTTAATCCCTTCACCTTTTTCACCTAGCCCCCACAAGGTCTCTCTCCTCTGACAGCTGCCAGTCTGTTCTCTATGAGTCTGTTTTTTTTTGTTAGCTTATTTTGTTCTTTAGGTTCCACATATGAGAGAAATCATATGGCACCTGTCTTTCTCTGGCTTATTTCACTTAGCATAATAATTTCCAGGTTTATCCATGCTGTTGCAAAGGGTAAGATTTCCTTCTTTACAGTGGAGTAATATTCCATTGTGTAAATGTACCACAGTTTTTTTATCTATTCATCTACTGGGCATTTGGGCTGTTTCCACATCTTGGCTATTTGAAGTAATGCTGCAATGAATATGGGGGTGTATACACTCTTTCAAATTTTTGGATCCTTAGGATATATTCCCAAAGTGGAAGTGCTATGTCATAAGGCAGTTCCATTTTTAATTTTCTGAAGTCCATACTACTTTCCACAGTGGCTACACCAGTCTACTCTCCCACCAACAGTTCACAAGATTCCCTTTTCTCCACATCCTCACCAACACTTGTTGTTTGTTGATTCATTGATGATGGCCATTCTGACAGGTGTGAGGTGATATCTCACACCTTAAAGGTGGCTTTAATTTGCATTTCTCTGATAATTAGTGACGTTGAGCATCTTTTTGTATGTCTACTGGCCATCTGTATGTCTCATTGGAGAAGGGACTATTCGGGTCCTTTGCCCATTTTTAAATTGGATGTGTGTGTGTGTGTGTTCAGTTGTATGAGTTCTTTATAAATTTTGAATGCTAACCCCTTACTTGCTTTATCATTGGCAAACATGTTCTCCCATTCAGTGGATTGTCTTTTTATTTTGTTGATGGTTCCCTTTGCTGTGCAATAATTGCTTTTTAGTTTGATGTAGTCCCATTTTTTTTTTGTTTCCTGTGCCTGAGGCAATAATCAGAAAAAGTGCTGTCAGAAATGTCCACTACCTATGTTTTCTTCTCATCTTTTTCTGATCCACATTCACAAACTCTTTACCCTTAACTTACTCATAATCATTCCTCCACATGTTCCTGTTTTCTGTATCTTCAAGATATCTTTGTTTTTGTACACACACGTATGTGTGTGGCTCATGGGACTACGTACTGTGTGTGATTTACCTTTATTAGACGCCTGTACCTCAAGAGCTGGTATAGTGTTTTAGTCACTTTTCATGTTGCACCCCCTCACCAGCAATGTGCCCCTCACAGAAAGCCTTCTGTAAGTAATTATTAATTCAAAGGGGAGAATCTTAATTCAGATCCATTTTCAAGGGAGATCTTTGGGTTGGCAGCTGTAGTACACTGAGAAGCGACTAGGATTGGAGCCTGGAGAATTGGAGCTGAGTTCCAGGTTTGCTACTTACTGAGGGACCTGAAGCAGGCAAAATTTTTAATATCCTGGGACTAATGAGAAGTTCAGGGAGAACTCTATAGTAAAATACTAGGCAAAATTGTAAGATGGTAGGGTTCAAGATGGAAGGCAGGGACTTACATGCTTAGGAGCTTGGATTTCATATCTCCAATACAGTGTTCCTCAACCTTGGCACTGTTGACATTTTTGACCAAATAATTTGTGTGTGTGTGTGTGTGTAGGTGTCTCCTGTATGTTTTAGGATGTTGAGCAGCACCCTGGCCTCTACTCCTAAATACCAATAGCACTGTCCCAGTTAGAACAAACAAATGTCTCCAGACATTCCAGATATCCTCTGGGCTCAAAATCAGACTGGTTGAGAGCCTTTGCATTAATGCAGAGCCATTGAAAGCAAGCTTAGTAGTTGATTTGTTTGTTTCAAGGAACTATTCGTTACTGTTTTTCTGATAATGAACTGTGCTTATTATTACAAATGGTTATACTTTAGTAAATTATAAAAATAAAGCTTAAAAAATCATTTAAAGTACCACCAACTAGAAATAACTATTTTTAGTTTTTGATGAATATTTTCTAGGCACACCAAGGATTTAAGATACTGACCTTGGTCTTGGAGTTATGACTTGTATTAACCCCTCACTGACTAACAGGAGAGAACTGGGTGGTGACAAGACTTTTTTGTTGGCTCTATAACTACTCTGCACTGGCCCCCCAACTCAGTATTTTCATATGTAGGATACTACTTACAGGCTCCACATTAGGCTAAAAAATCTGGCTTGATAGGGAAGCATTGGAAATTCATGTTTTTCACCTGATTTTTACAAAATGGTAGTTAATACTAAGTTTCTGTTATATGTTAGATGTGCATCATTATATTTTAATTCTCAAAGGACTCTGGAAGCTAGCAAATGATACTGCATTATAGATGAGGAAACTAGGGCTTGGGAGGTTAAGTGATTTTCTTAAAGTCACCAGAGAGATGTCACCAGGGAAGAGTATGATCCCTGGCAGGTCTGTCTGATTCCAGAGGTAGGGATCTTTCCCAGTATCACCGCTGTGCCATTCATGACCTTTTAGCAACAAGGGCATATCACTCCTTTGTGGAAAGGGTGATTTAGGTTGCTGAATATTGGACAGATAATGTTGGATGGATGCACACACACTTGAGTAGATTCGTTTCAATTACTCGGCAAATAGAATAAATGATGGATGTGGGAAGATCAGGGAGTGGCACTGAAGTATGTTTATTGGGGAACCTTGTTCTTAAGTGTCACCCCCTTCTCTTCCCAGCAGAGGGAAGCATGTTTGTACTTGGAAGCAACAGAAACATAAAATTGCATAGTTATCTTTACAAAAATGTTTGCTAAATTCCTTAATATTTAAAATGTTAACTAGAGCTCATTATTTTGCAGTTTGGAAGAAAAAGGTAAAATGATCATGAAAAAAGCTTTGTCCTTATTAGTAACTTGAAAATATCAGAGAGGAACTGATTTAGGAAAATGTTATCCAACGATTAATAGTAATTCTTGTCCTAGCAAACTTTTTCAATTAGCTGAATTCTACCACTAAAAATACTATTCAAATGATTGTATTTTTTAGAAGATTACCAGAAATGTATTGAAAATATTGTAATAATCTAGCAATGAAGTAGTAAATCCAAAGTGCATGGGGCTAATATAAAATAAACATCAAAGGATTCTAGAAAGAATAAGTTGTAAAACCAAAAAGTATTATGTGGACTTAAAAGATAGTTTGTATGTTTTCTTTTGTAATTATAACATTTGGTACCTGAACTAACTTTTAATTGGTTGAGTAACAAGAGAATTGGACGAAAGACATTTAGTTCTAACTCGTATTCCTTCCTACAAACAGAAACACTGTCAGTTGTTGCTGTGGAACTAGAACTACGGGATTTCTTGAATGTTCTTCCAGAAGATGGCGCTGCAGCATTTTTCTTGCCTTACCTTCTTTACTGCAGCCAAAAGAAATCATTGACTTGAAGGTGTCCTTTGAAACTCAGCACTATAGCATATGAGACTGAATTTTCAAAACTTGAATGCAAGGTAAAAATAAAGGATTTTCACATTGTATATGTACATATACTGCAGATGCTTTCAGGTTGCTTACCCTTACCATGGTATTTCATAATTTATTACCTGAATCCATTTGATTGTCCAGATATAAAAAAGCTACAAGGCATAAGAATTTCCTCAAAGAAGGCATATATTTTTAAAGGCAGACACTGACATTTATTTCAAGGAACATCAGTTTACTGTTGTTGGGGACATGACAGTCTTTTTATCCCACAAACACAGAGAACAGTTTTGCAAGTTTGTGTGAAAATGTCACTCCAAGTAGTCCAGAATTTCTTGATTTTTCCAGTTTTTTTCTATTGGGTTGCTTTTTAAAACAAATTTCCCACAAAAGATTTCAGACTTTTTTGTTGTTGTTATTACTTTTAAAACTCATGCAGCATTTCTCTCTGAATCAAAGGAAGTAGAAATTATAAAACTGACTTTCTTGTCTGGCTATTGACATGATTTGTTTGAATGCATGTTTTTCAGCCAAAACATTATTTCCACTTTTGTTGATGTGTACTCTTGCTCTTTCAGCTAGAGTGTATGTGAAAATAAAAGAATATGTCATTGTATTCACAACTGTGTCTTCTTTTTTAACCTCTTATTAAACAATTTTAAGTCCAAGTTCAGCTCATTGATAGTGTGCTTTGACTTCAGTTAAGGCTAGGAAAAATGCTCCTCACCAGGCATCTGCCACAACTATATTTTGAAACTTTTCTATTGATGACATTTATCTTTATCAGGATTTAATGTATAGAATTATTTCTTTACTCTGCCTTTCTCCAGTTCCAGATTCATATCCTTTTGACCATTTCTTTAAGGGTTCATAAAACTTGGATTTGGGCCCTTGGTCAAGTGGCTGTTGATTGGAGAGTTGTCCGAGACACCAAAAGTTTGTGGGTTCCCTCCCAGGACAGGGCACATACCTAGTTGTGGGTTTGATCCCTGGTTGGGGTGCATTATGAGAGGCAACTGACAACTGAATGATGTTTCTCTCTACCTCTCTCCCTCCCTTTCTTCCTCTTCCTTCTAAAATCAATAAACATATTCTCTGGTGAGGATTTAAAACAAAATCCAATCCAGCAATACATTAAAAAGATCATACACTATGATCAAGTGGGATCCATCCAGGGATACAAGGATGGTACAATATTCACAAATCAATAAACAATACATCACATAAACAAGAGGAAGGACAAAAATCACACGATAATATCCATAGATGCTGAAAAGGCATTAGATAAAGTGCAACACCCATTTATGATAAAGACACTCAGCAAAGAGTGTCTTTGGGAGTACAGGGAGCATACATCAACATAATAAAAGCCATATATGACAGACCTACAGGCAACATCATACTCAATGGGCAAAAACGAAAAGCTTTCCCCCTTACATCAGGAACAAGGCAAGGGTGTCTGCATTTATCATTTCTATTCAACATAGTATTGGAAGTTCTAGCCACAGCAATCAGACAAGAAAAAGAAAGAAAAGGCCTCCAAATCTGAAAGGAGTAAAACTGTCACTGTTTGCAGATGACATAATAGTGTAATAGAAAACCCTATAATCTCCACCAAAAAAACTACTTAACCTAATAAGTGAATTTGGCAAAACAGTGGTATACAAAGCCAATATTCAGAAATTGAAGATTGAAGGCATTTTTATATACCAACAATGAAATATCAGAAACAGAAACCAAGAAAAAAAATCCCATTTACTATAGCAACAAGAAAAATAAAGTACCTAGGAATAAATCTAACCAAAGAGGTAAAAGACCTGTACTCAGAAAACTGAAAAAAGAAATTAAAGAAGACACAAATAGAAGCATATACTGTGTTCGTGGATTGTAAGAATAAACATCATTAAAATGTCCATACTACCCAAAGCAATTCATAGATTGCATTCAATGCAATCCCTATTAAAATACCAATGACACGTTTCACAGATATTGAAGAAATATTTAAAAAAATTTACATGGAACCATAAATGATCCCCAATAACCTCAGCAACTTTGAGAAAGAAGAACAAAGTAGGAGGGATCACAATACTTGATATAAAACTACAGGGTCCAGCAGAAGTAACACTTGCTCGAGTGTGGTTGGTAGGATAATAATATAGGTGTAATAATTTATAGTTTTAATTTGAACATTTCATCTAAAATGTCATATGGTGTGCTTGAGTGTGATACCGTTATGTTAACAGAATTACATGCTCATGATTTTGTAATAAAGAATTTTGTAATTAAAAGAAGTGTTATTTGTGCCAGACCCTGTATATTACAAGGCCACTGTAATCAAAACAGTCTGGTACTGGCATAAGAACAGACACAGATCAATGGAACAGAATAGAGAGCCCAGAAGTAAACCTATATCTCTATGGTCATTTAATATTTGACAAAGGGTCAGGAGCATAAAATGAAGTAAAAATAGCCTCATCAACAAATGGTGTTGGGAGATATGGACAACTACATGCAAAAAAAAAAATGAAAACCACCAACTTACATCATAAAGTAAAATAACATGGATAAAAGAAATATAAATCATGATATCATAAAAGTCATAGAGGAAAACATGCACAAAAATTTCAGATACCCCATGCAGCAATATTTTTATTGATATATCTCTGAGGGCAAGGGATATAAGGAAAGGATAGACAAATGGGACTACATCAAATTAAAAAGCTGCACAGTTAAAGAAAACAGCAAAATGAAAAGGGAATCAACCATATGAGAAAACATTTGCCAATGACACCTTGGACGAGGGTTTGATTTTCAAAATATATAAAGAACTCATATGACTCTACACCAGGAAGACAAACAATCCAATTTAAAAAATGGGCAAAAGACCTGAACAGACACTTCTCCAAGGAGGACATACAGATGGCCCATAAACATATGAAAGGTAAACACTACTAGCCATCAGAGAGATGCAAATTAAAGCCACAATGAGATACCACTACACATTGGTCAGAACGGCCATTATAAACAAATCAACAAACAAGTTGCTGGTGAGGTTGTGGAGAAAAGGGAACCCTTTTGCACTGTTGGCGGGAATGCAGACTGGTGCAGCCACTGTGGAGAACAGTATGGTATTTCCTCAAAAAAACTGAAAATGGAACTGCCTTTTGATCCAGTGATCCCAATGCTGGGATTATACCTTAAAATTCTGAAATACCAAAAGAACCTATGTACCCTAATGTTCATAGCAGCATTATTTACAATAGCCAAGTGCTGGAAACAGCCTATGTGTCTATTAGTAAATGAGTGGATCAAACTATGGTACATTTACACAATGGAATACTACACAGCAGGAAGAAAAAAGGAAGTCTTACCCTTTGCAACAGCTTGGATGGGACTGGGGAGTATTATGCTAAGTGAAATAAACTAGGTGGTGAAAGAAAAATACAATATGATTTCACCAATAAGTGGAACCCAATGAACAAAACAAACAGGCAAAAGAGAACCGGAAAAATGGAACAAACTGACAGTGACCAGAGGGGAGGTGGAAGGGGAACAATGGGGAAAATAAGGGGAAGGATCAAATCAAGAAACATGTATAAAGGACCCGGGGACATGGACAACAGGGTGGGGATTGACTGTGGGAGCTACAGGGGATGGAGAGGAGGCAGAAAGAGCAACAGGGAAAAAAAATTACATCAGCTGTAATTGAACAATAAAACTTAAAAAACACCCTCATATCTGTAATTTTTTATTTTTAACATTTTATTTTAAATTTAACTTTATTTATTTTATTATATTTTAAATTTTACTTCCTGTATTCCCATGTCCACTGGTTCATTAGGAATGATGTCAGCAGCGTGTTTAGGGGGGTTGATGGGGAATCCAATGGTTGGAAACATTTCAGTGTGTCTTAATAGTGATTCTTTGAGACCATCCAGGATAACATCTGGTCATAGATCTTTCTTTTAAATATAGTTTTGTAAAGCCCCAAATGTTGGTGATATGAATAGTCTATGTGAATCAGTTACATTACCTAGTATCTTCGAGTCAGCCATGTGTAATAGTCTATTGATCTTTTCATGTGAAACAGTGTAACACATTTCCCCCAAAATGCATGAAATATACGTTTTCAGTCTTTTTAATCCATATAGCCATTCCAAAGTAACCATTCTATTCAACACTTGCACAGACATTATAATGAATTGGGTTTTTTTTCACTTATCACCAATTTATTTCTTTCAGCCAGACTTGGTCTCTATAGAAAAAGAAATTTTAAGACCATTATTAAAAATAGTATACACTATATGATTTAATAAATTAGTGCATGATGCTTTAAATGTATTCTAATTTTTAAAAATGTATTCTAATTTTGTTTAATTATTCTTGATTCATCTATATTTTTCTGCTTGTATGTTTAAAACACATCTTTCATTCCAACACTGCTTTGTTTAAAGAAAAATTACTTCCCCCCCGCTCAAGATCCTTATTAATTATAAAGGGAAAAAGAGTAACTTTACAATGGAGAAACCTGGCAGACAAGTAACTCCTTATTCAAATGCCTAAAGTTTACCAGTAAGGGAACAAATCAACATCTTGTGCCTCTTGACATGTGTACTGAGAAAAACAGTATCACTTCTGTGAGAGTCTTGCCAAAAAATGCATAATCTGAATCTAATCATGAGGAAACATTAGACAAACCCAAACTGAAGGACATTCTTTAAAAATGTCAAAGTTGTAAAAGACAAAGACTGAGGGAACTGTTGCAGACTAGGGGTGGCTGAGGAGGCGTGTCAGCTGGTCACAGTGCACTAGCGGGGTTTTCTTTTTCTATGAAGAACATGATTAGAACAATTGGCGACGGGTGGTTTGAAAGGGGTCTGTAGTATTGGGTCATTTTTAATGTCCTGATTTTTATAGGTATGTTGTGTTTATGAGAATATCCTTGTTTTTAGGAAACATTAGCATATATTTACAATACGTATAGAGTATGTGTGGAGAGAGAGGGGGAGATAGAGAGAATGAAAAAGCAAATGTGGCTACGCAAAATATTAACATTTGTGGGTTAGGGTGAAAGGTATATGGAATTTTATTTTGTACTGCTCTCACAAATTTTCTATAAATCTGACATTATGTCCAAAAAACTTTTTAAATTCCTTTTTTATTGAATTAATATGTCTTTAGATATTTACTAAGCAGAGTATTGGATGGATTTGGGTACTTAGAAATACAGAGTATACAGTCCCTGCCTGTAAGGAACTAAAAGCTAAGCACGCCTTTTTCCCTACAGACTGCTCCAAAAGGTTATCTGACTGTCATAAGAATGTCAGTCTTTAAAAAAGTACCCTTTTTTTATATTTGTCATAAGAGGTCTTTATTGTGCTTCCTCTGGTAGGGGAAATGAAACAGTACCTAAAGTATGACAGGATATCCACAATTTTTTCTAATTTTTTGTGGGGAGGACGCAGGGAGGAAATTGCGTCTCTCCTGGTGCATGATATTGAAAGATTTCACTCTAACCTGCGGCACTCTCATGTCTGTGTCGTGGTAGGAAGAAACTTTTCTGGGATTCGGAATTAATTTAGACTTGCCCAAATGCTTTATTAAACTTTTATTTAAAGATAATTCAGCCTGATGAACGTGGCCCTTCATTTTTCCGTGTATAGTTTAAACTGTCCTTTTTTATTCATTACTGCTTCTTTCAGTCCCATAAATATCTTTCTTTTTGTAAATGCCAAATTTCTCTTGAATCTTTTTTTCCAGCGTGTTTCTCCTTCCGATTTTCTGTTTGTTCTACAATTTTCTCTAAGGCTTTTAAAACCATCACCCCTATCTCAACCAAGCAGTCATCTCTTTTCCTCCAGGCTCAATATGCGGAGGAATCTTATCCTTGGCTGTGTGTAGGATTAGCCTGTAGCAGCATCCTCTGCATTCTGGCTATTTGCATGCATGAAATTCCTACCTCAGTGTTCCCTGGCTCTTGGTTATTTTCTAACCATCCTTTTGTGTGGTAAACGTGTGTGTGAATGTTCTTTTAAAAGCTAAAGTTTCTTTCTCATTTTTGGTTTTTCACCCTGCTCTTTAGTTTCTGGTATTAAACCCAGCAGTTCATTTGCCTGTTGAGTCTTGGGTGTTCTGGTTCCCTTAGTGCCCCACTCTTTGTGATAAAGGGTTTTAGTGGGAGTAGTTTTTCATGGTACAAGATGTTCATGTAAGAACCAGGAGAGATTAAAACTTTTCATTTGCACTAATGGTTGATCTTTCAGTGATTTTTTAATTTTTGAAATATATGTACTTCTATATTTTCTTCCATTTATATGTTCCCTTTATACCTGTGTTAAGAGGAAACACAAGGAGTTGTTTACCTAATTTCCCCATTGGGTTTGCCATTGCCAGTTCCAACACTTCTGAACTCAGAAGACCCAAAGCATGCAACCACCAAGCAGGAGTTTCACTCTTTCATACAATACATTGTGTTAGTGTTTATACACAAAAGGGTGTTTGTTTTCCTGTGTTTTTTGTTCTCTATGTGCATGTGTGTCTGCATGTGTGCACCTACACGGCAGGGAGTGCTGCTGCAGGAGTGGGAGGAGCAGGGAGTATATATTCTATTTTTTCCTAGATCTTTGCTGTGATCTGAATGTTCGTGTCACCTCCGACAAAAAATATTTGTGTGTTGAAAACCTAATGCCCAGGATGATGGTCTTAGGAGGTGTGCCTTTGGGAAGTGGTTAGGTCATGAGTGTGGTGACCTCATGAATAGGATGTGTGCCCTTTTTAAAGAGACTCCAGAGAGCTAGCTGGACCCTTCTGCCATGTGAGGACATAAGAAATCTGCGATGTGGAAAAGGGCCCTTACTCACCCATGCCAGCACCCTGAAACTGACAGCCTCCAGAACTATGAAAATAAATGTCTGTTCTTTTGTATTTTGTTTAGCAGCCCAAACAGACTAAGACAGTCTTTCATAAACAATAATCAAGAATATACTCCCTCCAGAATGGAGAGAGATATTGTTCTGCCTGATTGCATATTTGAAATTATATTCATTTGGGAGAGTGTACCAGGTAATACCTAGAAAAAAAGTTAATGTCTTCTTTTAAGAGAAATTAAATATGTCTGTAAGCCATGGTTAATTTGTTTATAAAAAATATGACTGGTCTCATATCCATTTTAAGTATAATTACATTGCATCATATTGGTGTCAATTTTTACTAGATTAGAGAGGATTGGTGCTATTTTAAAAAACCGTTAGAAAAGCAGTGTCTCATACCATTTAACAGTAAAAAAAAAATTCTGTTCAGAGGTAGAAAAGGAAGAAAGAACAGCCTGCTCACAAATACTTCATATTGGGGGAAGTATTTAGGCAAAGTGGTGTATCTTAATTATATTTGTGCTGTATGGCTTTTAGAATCACTAACTTGATATTCACCTTTACTTGGCAGAACGGTGTAAGTAGTTTCCATTCCAGCATGGATGTGGTCAGTTACGTGGCAGTGGAGTAACCAGGTTCCAGATGTTGCTGGAAACATTTCTACAGTTTGGTATGTCCCAGGGAAAACGTCAAAGACATCAGAACTATAAATGCCCCTGTGCTTAATCAGAAAAATGACAAGAACATTCACATAATATCTATTCTATGTTAGAATTCATTCAAACAATTTTTCCTTGGCCTGCTGAAGGATATTAGATAAATGGATCTGTTAAAAAAAAAGGGGGGGGCGCCCTGTATATTTTTGGGTTTAGTACAAACAGTGAGATAGATGTTCCTTGAATTCCTACTAAAGCCTGGGCACTATGGGCCATCAGGTGAGTGTAAGGGAAAAGTGTGATGAAAGTGGCCATCAATCAGTACTACCTGTTAACTCTCACACTTCAGCTCTGGTTTGCCTTTGTATCAGAGTACTTGTGTTACATGAGGGAACTGAGCTGTGGCCCCATTTTGGCCACAATCTCACTGTTGCTGAACCTATCCTAGATTAGGTTGTCTGTGAAACTTTAGGGCAGGTAGGGAAATGAGGGCTGCAGAAAAGGAGACAATAGAAAAGCCAAAACTCAAGGCAGTTCAGGTAAAGTCTTGACTAGACACAAAGTACTCGACAGTATTTCCATTAGGGATAGAACTGAAAGTCTCCTAGGAATAAAACATCTATGTAAACCAAAACACACATAATAAAATGGTCTTTTCTGCAGTGTGCTTTTTGAGTTTTCTACACGAACTCAAAGGTAAGTAATTCCAAAAGTGCAACTGACTCCTGCTGAAATCAGCACTTGGTGAGAAGTAGCAGGGTTGAGATCTAGGTACCAGTCGCTTGACACCACTCTGATGATCTTGTTCATGTCAGGTCATTTAAGATCCAGAATTCAGAGCAAGCAATGGTTATAGGAAAGTCTTGTTTCTACTCCGATCTATCATTACGGGAACATTCCTACCCTCTCTGCTAATGCTTCTATTCAAAGTCATTGCTCAGGAATATGTGAGCAGAACTCCATGAAAATTCAGTACAAATAGCAAATCCCAGGAAGAGCCCCAGGTATAACAAAGGCTGGAAAATAGTTATCTCTTGCCCTGACTGGCATGGCTCATTCGGTTGGGCATCATCCTGCAAAGCAAAAGGTCACTCACGGTTCAGTCCCCAGTTCAGGGCACATGCCTGGGTTGCAGGCCTGGTCCCCAGTCAGGGTGTGTGCAAGAGGCAACCAACAGATCAATGTTTCCCTGTCTCCTTCCCTTCCCCTCTCTCTAAAAATAAATAAATAAAAATTGTTTATAAATTTTAAAAAGGAAAATAGTTATCTTGGAAACTTCCAATTTTTCATTAAGTCTCTCTGAGGAATTATTTTCTTCCTTTGTATTAAACAATTTTCAAATAGAGCAAGAATAATGGCCATGGATGGCTCTTACCTTGTATCGGAAGCTGTGGCCATGGAAATGCACCGAGTGCAAGTCTATTTCGTTGCCCATTCCCATCAGGTACCAGTTGACTTCATCTCCCACATGCATGGTGAGGCCTTGCAGGTTCCCAAACATTCTTCCATTAATAGCTGAGGAAAGCACATGATTTTTATATTATCTTTCAGTATATTTTAAACCAACAGCTATTTCACAAAAAGTGATTATTAGGCTAATGAATAGGATCTCTTTTGAGTTAATAGAAGTTGTTTCACAACAGATGTGGGAAATGGATACTTTAAGGTCAATAATGTCACTGCTTTTCTAGTTGCTTAGCACAAAAAGCCTTAATCCTAAATCTGAGTTTATTTAAAAGGAAATGAGACTTGGGAACAGGGAGAGAAGTTAATAGATGATTTTGAATATAGTGCCCTTTTTACCCTGAACAGAATTTCTGCCTCACAAAGTGAGGCAGACATGGTTCATTATAAAATGAAGCAAATGAATAGTCCCTAGTTTGATTTGAAAGTAGAAAAGGGAAAATAAGGTTTTAGAATAATGTTTCATACCATGCATTTTATTGCTTTCTATGAATTCATCATCATCTTTTTTTACTTTCTCAGGGTGATCAGAGTATGTTTTGATGTTGTCATCTAAGTACCAAGATTCATTCTCATCAAATACTAAAAACAGAAGGGAAAATTCCAGTTTCTTTATGGGATTGTATACTTTCAGGTAGTGCTTCCGACAGACAATCAGTGGGCCAATTAATCCACTGTAGAGATCCTGCAAACAAGCAAAAAGTTCAGTCATCCTTGTGATACACGTCCGGATTTCAGACGTGTATCACACGTCTTTATTGCCCTTGGCCTCAGGATTTTGGAAGGACTGATTTAGGTAGTAAACCTTGCCCAAGGTGGTGCTGTCAAGTCGGTAACTTTCCACCTGAAGCTGTTAAATTGGAACAATAGTGAACCAAGGTTGTGTGGATGCAGAGGCCAAATACTGGCCCCGCTAATGAGCAGCAATTTAGAAGAACCCCAAATGAACAGTGGTGATTTACTTGTTCCATAAGCCAAGCACTGTGCCACTCGCTGAAAATCCAGAGATGCATTGTGCAAAGCCCCTGCCCTCCAGGAATTCAGTCTAGTAAGGAAGACAGAGGAACAAAAGGAATGAACCACTTGCTGTGATGGAGGTATGTGCAGTGCCAGTGGACACAGAGGAGGAAGACCACAATTGAATTAAATCTATGAGAAGTTTGCTTTGGCTAGCATTAGTAGTAGCAGATTAGTTCTTGAAGGACCTTTGAGTCATATCATGTTCAGGAATTTTAGATTTTGTCTTGTGGGACATAGGTAACCATTGAAAAGTTGAACATGGAGTGGAAGCGTATTTGCATTTTAGAACAGTCATCCTGGTGGTAGAGTGAAGGAAGGCATGGAGAGGGCAGAGACTGGAGAGTAAGAGGCCACTGAAGCAGTTGAAGTAAATTACAAGGATGTGATCTATGGAGACAGACAGAAGGACTGGACTGAGTTCTGGATAGGTGGGCTCTGGGTGAGCTAAGGGGGAACATTAGATACTTTATATCTCCAGGGTTCTAGCTGGAACAGCTGAGTAGACTGGGTGCTTATAGTGCTATTTGGTACCACAGGAGGAGGTGGAGGAAGATCTCAATTTCCATTTTGGAGCCATTGAGTTTTCAGCGCCTGTGTAACATGCTGGTAGAGATGTTCATTTGGCAGGTGTGTATGTAAGTGTGGAACTCAGGAGAGATTTGAACTAGACCTGGGACCAGTTCTGATGTGGCATTGTTGAATGTTTCATTGGCTTTGAAATATTTAATCAAACAGTAGCATTAGTTGTGCTATGATTGACTGGCAAGATCAGCATTTTTTTTATTACCTGTAATATCACTTCTTTGTGTTTAATGTATTTTGATATGAAATACTGTATTGATTAATATTTAAATCTGTATTACCCATTATCAGCAGTGATAAGAGTTGTATCCTTAAAAACAAACCCATAAAAAGGAGACAGGAGGGGAGGGGAGGGGAGGGGAGGGGAGGGGAGGGGACCAAAGAAAATTGCAGAGCAGCTTACTTTCCTAGGAATTTACCATAGAATTGGGCCACAGGAAAACTGTAACCTCATCTTCCTTCAATTGTGTGTCTGTTTTGTGACTTTTCACAGAACACAAAAGGATTTGAAGTTTACCTTAACTTGATCCACAGTTGAATAGTAGGCCCATGGAATGCAAGGAGAATCCTCTCCCCCAGCTCCCGATCTTTCTGGGATTTTCCATGTGTAAGTTCGAGTTTCACCTAAAATAATCAAGTGTTAATGCATTTGGTTATGTTTGATATATACATAATGTTGATAACTAGTGACCCAGAAACTGGAAATGTGAAGGAAATTAGATTTAAAAAGTAGTAATATTCAAAATTGTTTTCAGAAATTTAGTTTTAAGGCAAACTGTAAGATACACTTTTCTGTCTTTGTCAGTTATGAATTAACTGAACTTGACACATGTGTACTACTACGAAAACCAGAAAGTGGCGAAATCAGGCCCCAACACCTAAACCAGAGCCTAGTAGTTCTCCCCCCCCTTTTTTTTTTGGTGGGGGCGGCGGGAGTGGGGTGGCACTTTCAAGAGATAACATCAGGGCTCCTGGATCGCACCCAGCCAGACCCTGCCCACTTGGAATTTCTTCATACCTTCTCTTACCCTTCATGTTCCTTACCTCAGATAACTCAGTTCCAAGGCCATCCAACCTGAGCCCTTCAATTAGAATTAATTGCTATGTATAGCTCCTTCCTAACCTCATTGTTTAAATTTACTCCAAGCCCTTGTCTGAGGAAGACTGATCTGAGCCTGACCTCCTGTCTCCCTGTCTGGCTGCCTGATGAATATATCTGCTCTTCTCTGCAAAGACCTGTTGCCTTGGACTCGGGCTTCTCTGTGCTTGAAAGGCACCAAATTCCTTGACTTTGTTAGGTAACAGTGGCAATTCCAGTAATACAATTTGAAGAAACTTTGCAACAGATCTTTTCTTAGCTTGATGTATGTTTTTCTAATACACTTTTTTTTTTTAATCAGCTATCAGGTGATTTTCCCCACAGTTCTAGCACCTTCCACATAGTCTCTGTGTCTGTATATCTGAACTACCCTGTGCAACTCCTTCAGCTTCACCATGACCTTCCTTTTCTCCTTTCTTATCGTTATCCTCAGTGATTTCACAATACTTGGTGAGGAGTCGTTAGACCTTGACTTAATGGGCCACTGACCTCCTCTCTAGTTTGTCCCATTCTGTCTGTCATACCATACACTGTTTTGTCACAACTCTGTCATGTACAGGATCATACCCTGCCCCTTGAGACTTTGCAGAGGGCCAGTTGCTCCACCCTCCAATCTTGTGAAGGCCTTTACTCTCTTCTGTTTGTGCTGGGCTCTTCTCCAGCCTGATCTCGGCTTCTAGTCACCTCAGGGTTTCCAGTACATCTGCTCACAAGACCTTGGCTTTCAGCCATGGCCACTCAAGTCTACTCTTTATGTAGGCTTCACTGTACTTCTTTATGCTGTCGGACTTTAATTAGTCAGAGTCTGACAAACCTTTATTAGGAAATCAAGCAGGACATGAGGGATGGTCTCAAGGAATGTGGTAGCCTTTTTTCTTTTTCCTCAAGCCCTCCATCTTACCTGCCCCTATGTCCTCACCCTTTTTATAAGCAGAACATTTCACTGAGAATAAAGCATAGATTTACCTCTGGAATATATTGTCTTTTCATCTATACTCTTATTTTCATAAGTCAAATAATGACATTTCCTTTGCCATTCCCCATCCTAACCTGCTGTGTCACTATGTGCTCAGTGCCCAAAACCTTGAGCTGTCTTCATGACTTCTCCTTCCCTCACATTCCCTAATGCCCAGTTTTTCAGGATGTCGTTTTAGCACCACCTTTAAAATAGAACAGAATATGACAACTCACCACTTCAGCTGTTTCTAACCTGGCCCAAGTCTCATTTTTTTCACCCAGATTATTGCAGTAGCCCCCTAACTGATTCTTGCTTCTGCTCCTGTCCCCTACAATCACTTATATGCTAGCCAGAACAATCCTTTGAAAAGCGTTCATAGGGTCAACATTCTCCAGCTCAAACCCTCACACGGGTCTTTAGAATAAAATCTAAGGTCCTAATCATGGCCTCCAAGATTGCCTTCCCTCCTTCGCATCCAGCCCGCTGCCCTTTCTGCATCTCATCTCTTCAGTCTCTCCCGTCTGCTCTGTGGTCCCTTCTGGCCTCCTTGCTGTTCCTCAGACACACCGAGTCTTCTCCTGTCTTGGGACCTAGAATGCTCTTCCCAAACAACTCTTCCCAATGAGGTGGCTCATTACTTGTCATCACTTAGGTGTCTTCACCAGCAGCACCTCCTCAAAGAAGGCCTCATGACCACCCTACCTACAATAGTACCACTGTCACTTATTCTCACTCATCTGCCTTGATAGTACTCTTTACAAGTTAATATTTGATTTATTTATTGTTTATCTCTTTATGAAGACTATGAGGACGAGGAAAGCAGGGCTTTTTACTTCTATTTGCCCCTAAATTGACAAGAGCAACCTTATAGAGCAATTTACTTTTTCTTACTTGATACACAGGGTGGGTGGGACAAAAGAAGGTTTACAGTGGTGAGCATGCAAAAACAGTTTATTCTTATATCATTATCATTTATTAATTATTGTATTATTTTCCATATGAACAACTGTAAACCTACTTTCCCCCTATCCTGTATTTGGGAACTACTAAATTACTGAGAAATGGTCCCGTCCTAGGAGCCAACTTTACAACTAATAGCTGAAAAAATCCTGTTTTTACTAAAGAAAATGTACATGAAATATACATGAAAATGTACAAAAGATGAAATGTATTGAAACCATTTCAGCTTTTACTCTGTTAAACATTTATTGAGTTCTTAGTACCAGATAATGGATTAGATACTGGAGATTTAAAATTTCATGCAGCAGACTCTGTCCTTAGGATCCTGTCCTCAGACACAGTCACGGAAACATGCAGCTACATTCAGGGTGCTAAATGCTACCCGGGGTGTGTTCTAACTGTGCGGAGAGACCATTGCTGGGGACTCCGATGTGAGCATCTGTAGATGTGCAGTACCATCAGATTCTTCCTTACAGTGGTGTGCGTGTTTTTGGTAGGTGCATGTAGTCATACACACATGCAGACACATCTCCCTGTGTCTCCTCTTGCCTGCCTCCTTCTTCACTTTCTCAAGACACACTCATTTGGAAGGAATGCCTTTCTGATAGTCATTAGTGAAAAAACTGTAAAATCTATTGCACCTCCCCCATGAGTACCTGGTACAGTTGGAGTAACTGTAGAACTCTCTGTTTTCACCCCATGGGCATGTATTGAGTAGGGCCTTGTGGCCATGTTTTTGAAGATAATATTAACTTTATCTCCAACATCCGCATGAAGTTGTGGACCTGGCCAGAGAGAAAAGGAAGAGTAGCTTATGTGCCTGTTAGATTGGAAGTTCTAACTCAGTAATAAGAGCACAGATCAGGTAACTTTCTTAGCGTAAAGCCAGAGTCTGTTTTAACTCCTGTGGCTTCACACTGTAGTACTCTTGGATTTATACCTAATTCTAGAGGATTCAGGATAAAAGCCGTAGTGATGACTGCTTCTGCAGATGGTGTATCTTATTTAGAGTCTTCTGAACGTTTGGGTCTGAAAGTCCCCAAACCTCCATAGGCCTAATTGTGTTGAGTCAGCTGTGACCCATCCCTGGTCAGGAGTACTGATCTCAGCATTTGGAATTCCAGAATTTCCTGAGGGTGACTTAATAAATGCAGGCAGTCCAGCATTTGAAAAGGTGGGTGGGGCTGCCCCTCCCATTTCTCCTCTACAGCCAATCTTAGCTTGTCTCCTGTCTGAGAGAATTTGTTTAGCCAGTGACACTGCATTCTCCCTTGAGTATCTTTCTCTGGGGGCTGAGGATAACCAAGCCCCAGCGAACTCCATTAGTGTGGAAACAGCATGGTTTGGAGTAATGTCCCCTGCATTTGATGGTTTTCAAGGAAATTCCCAAGAACCGGTATTGGTCAAGTTCCTAGACACCTGTCTTGAAACGATTCCTGAAATATTGAAGGCAACTTTTTCCCCTGCCTTGTAAACGATAACCCTTTTTTCTCTTATTTCCTTACATATGTGTACATTTTTTTCTTGGAGTTAATCATTTACATCTTAATTTTAAAAATAAATAGCTATTTTTGGGGGGGTGGATAGGAGAATAATGAAGAATTCAGTTAAGAATTTTATTAGAAAGTAATTTCTAGGAATTTCACCAAAATTATAAGGATCAGTTTGATAAACACCAAATATATGCAACTTCATTATTATGTGGGATAATACATTGTTTCTGACACAAAGAAATAATATTTTATTATGCCACAGTCATAGGCTTCTCATTCTTATTGAATAATTTTTATTTTTATTTTTGAAGATGTAATTGGCTTTATTAAGTAATTTATTAATTGGGCAGCAACTCAAAGAACTCTGCTATTTTTATTTAAATAACTTCATTGCATGAACTGAGAACATTAAACCCCTAGACAAGGATTGTCACTGGCCATGGCAGCGCATCACTAACCCACACCTGATGGACGGGAGATGTCTGAGTACCTAGGATTCCCAAGTGTTCTTCCTCAGGTTTTCTCTCCACTGGAACTTGGAACGTGCTGTCTGTATATTGCCGATACACAGCTTTCTTGTACTTTGAGCCTATGTAAAATTCTTGCTTATCTAAGAATGCATTATTGGAAACACTTAAAAAAACACAAACACAGACAACTGAGATTAGTGCTTGTCTTAATGAAAGTGGAAGTTGAGTTTTAAATTTTAAATTTTGAATAAACATACCATTTTTATTTAAGTAATTATGCTAGTTTTTAATACCACTCTTCCCCTATGCAAGACATTAAAAATAGAGACGTGAGGCAGGCAGCACACCTAGCCTGAGGTGGAGCCATCTGAGTCCTGGCCCTGACTCTGCCACGAAAGCGACCTCTGGCTAGTCATTACCTATCAGAGCCTCATTTTCTTCTCCCCTACAATGAGGCATTAGAGGAGGTCCTCTCTAAGATTTATTTATAGCTCTAAAATGTTACAGGTCCAGATTTCACCAATGAAGTGTTCTCTGAATACTGCAATGCTTCTGGTCTGTAGGGACTGAAATGGCCATGCTTTTCTCAATATTTCCTTTACCTAAAGTTTTTATTGACTCCTACTGGCTCTTGTAGCCTTTTGACTATCTTACCCCAATCGCTGAAATAACCTTTTACTTCTTTATCCCACAAATTATACTCATTACCGCAGTCAAACTGACCAGCTAACTATTGCTTAGCTACAGGTTACCAGCCATGTTGTGCTCCCCAGATCTGAACACATGCCCACCCCGATCTTTCAAATCATGTCCACAAAGGGCCAGTGCCCAATGTGGGGGAGATGACAGAGGGACAGTGCTTGGAACAATACCAAAAGGCTAACACAGTTATAGGGGATGCTGCTCTAAATGAATGCTTCTGAAGCTTGAACCAATACCCTGAAGTTACATCTGTTCATACTGAACTTACTTGTTCATTCCCATAATGTACTTGTTATTGGTGGTTTTGAACCATATTTTCTTGGAAGTTCTTGGAGGGCAGAGACCATATCTGCTACCCTGACCTCAAGAATTTAAAGTTTTCTTTTATAAGTAAAAGTTCTAAGAATGTGAAATACAAGTATAAAGGACACATAGAAAAAAACAAGGTGGGGGTGGAAAGAGGAGGGAGGTGGGGAGGTGGGGAGGGTGGGTTTGGGTGGGAGTAAAAGGCAGAAAACCGTACTTGAACAACAATTAAAATTTTTTTTAAAAAATATGAAATAACTGATTACTAGACTAATAACAAAAGTCATTGGAGAAAAGATAAACAGCAAATAGTTGGTAAAGAAAATAATATTTTAGCTCTGAACTGAGGCATTCATCTTGGTATAAGTTTGAAAATCAATGACAAGATAAGGGCACATGAACACAAGAAGACAGCCCAATAAAAAAGAAACATGGAATCACATGAGACCATATTTCACCATGTATAATGCATACTGTTTTGCCCAAATTTTTGAGGAGAAAATAAAGATGCACATTATACATGGGTAGTACCTGAAATACCCTGTATCTGTTCTTGTGTTTTATAATTGTTACACAAAATTTCTGGTACCATAATATGTTCAAAAATAAATGCTAAAATTCCTTTATAATACAAAAAAACCCAATTATCTAAATATAAGTAAACAATTGAATGAAAAAATTAAAATGAAAGATTTTTTTCCTGAAAGTTTGGGTCAAAAACGTGGGTGTGCCATTATACACAGCAAAATCAAGGTAAATGCAAATTTTCCCATAAGAAAATTGAGAGAAGTTTAAATTAATGAGAAGGATTTCTAAGAAGCATTTTGTTGTTATTGTCTAACACAATTGTTGTTTCACTGCAATTTAACATAACTCTTCTCTGAAAGAGAAACTAAAAAATTGGGAATCAGGGTCTGGAGAATTACTTTAGCTCTTGTAGACGATGCAGCTCCTTCTCCCATTCCCTACTTGGGGAGTAATCCCATTCCACCTCCACAGCAGCAATGTAGTAGGTCCTCTCTCCCAGGTATAAGTTTGGATTCTCAGGCAGCCGCCTGCACGGGTTCACGGTGTACTTTTCCTTCATGCCACCCGTGTAGTGATCAGTTGTGAGGCACTCAACATTAAAAGTCCCTTGAAAGGTAAATAAAAGCAGGTCACTCCATTGTTCAGCACTTTCTTGGCTCCTCCCCTCGCTCAGAATCAACACCAACACCTAAGTCCTTACTGTAGCCTGGTTTAATGAGCTGATTTTCCATACCTCTGATCAGATTGCAGCCACAGGTCAAGGGTGTGCCTACCTCACGGCCTTTGAATTTGCTGTTTTCTCTGCCTGGAACAAATCTTTCCAAAATATCCACATGGCTCTTGGCACTCTTCATTCAAACCCTCCTTAGAGAATCTTTACCCAGCTCCTCCCTTCAGTCATCAGACCCTGTTCCTGCTCTGTTTTTCTTCGTGGACTTAATCAGCTGCAGGAGAGCAGACACTTCACCTCTTGTTTACTGTTGTATTTACACTTGTCTAATGAATGAAGGAAAAGGTGACACTGGACTTGTCTTACATTTTATTGACAAATAAACAAAAAGTCTGAAGCAACTTAGCATTTTTGCACTTTTTTTTTTTTGCTTGTTTGCCTTAGTTTGTTTTACTCATTCAGAGCCAGACATGTAGAGGACTCTGAATTTTCATGGCTATAGTTCTAGTATAAGATATTCAACTGCAAACAATTGACAAGTGAACACTACATCTAGACTACAGAGAAATAGTGAGAAGTTTAGACACAGAGCCTTCCAGTCTAATTTGCCAGCAATCTTTAAAAGGACCCTAATGTAGGAGGAGAATGTCTTCAGGATTCTGCTTTGTGGAAGTGGGAGAAATCTACCTTTTTCTCACTACCTTCTGTCCCACTGACAAACAGGAAAGGGACCTGTCTGTCATGAAGCTGGTAGTGGCCCAGGCTTTGCTCTTCCAAGGGAAGGCAGGGTACTTGGGAGGTTTGGGGAAGGGATGAGCTTAGCACCCAACACAGGATTTTAAACCAAAACCTCAGAAACTGATTCAATAGAGACTTGTCTTTAAAGAAACATACCTTCAGCATCAGGCTGCATGGTGAGTGTGAGACTTGTTTGAGGGAAGAGGTTTGCTGTGTCCCTCCTTTCTTTTCTTGACAGATACGTGTTTCCCGTAAAGTAAATCCCATGTATATCAGCTTCATTTCCAGCACTGAATAAGTACCATATGACCAAATCTCCCTTGCACATATTGAGACCAGGCTGATTCCCATACATAAATCCATTAATGGCTGTAGAAGGTGAAAACATTTTGAAAGTGGTTTACCTATGTCCTACTTTCCAGAGTCAACTTTATTTAATTTTAATTTTTAAAAATATTTTATTTATTTTTAGAGATGGAATGGGAGAGAAAAAGAGAGAAACATCAATGTGTGGCTGCCTCTCACACACACCCAGCTGGGGCCCTGGCCTGCAACCCAGGAATGTGCCCTGACTGGGAATTAAACCAGTGATCCTTGGGTTCTCAGGCCAGCACTCAAATCCAGTGAGCCACACCAGCCAGGGCTGTTTATTTAATTTTTAAAGACCCATTCAGGCCTCTCTACTCCTTCATGTGTCAGGAGTGTCTTTGCAACTCTATGCTGTACCTTCCAGAGCAGCCCCAGGCCAAAGGAGCAGAGCTGAATGAAGGGTGCAAGAAGTTCTGTGTCCTGAGAATCCCACTGTTCTTCCCAGCTAGGCCCTTCTCAATTCTAAGGGTCATATTGTGGACACCCAAACAGATGAGTAATACCAGCTTTTCCTTGGCACGGAAAAGACTGGGACTGGGTTTGTTGTTCTAGATGGAAAATTCTCTGATTCATCTTGAATAAACAGGACAGAGTATTTGCAGGAAGTTTTCTCTCACTGCTATTTTTTTCGATAGATAATATCTTTGACTCCTCCAAAATGCAAAAATATAAAATCAAAAGAAATGTTTTAAAGATTGTAGGTAATGTGACTAGTATTGATCCAGCTAAAAAATAAATCTGTCTGTAACATTTACATTTTTTTCTTCTTGCTACAATAATTTTCACATGCTATCCATTAGTGGTGTGGCTTAAAAAAATTTTTTTTGAACAATTAGCTCACTGTTCTCTGAACCCTAACTGCATTTTAGAATTACACTGGAGGTAAAAATAAATCTGATGACAGGTTACAATTAAATAAAAACCTCTGAAGTTTGTCCTGAGCATTTAAAGAGTAGTTATAATCATTTTTAAAAGCTCCTAGTTGATTCTATTGTAGAGTCAATGGTGGGGATCATTGAAGTTTTTTGAGAACAGAGACCATAAATTTCTTCATATTAAACAGTAAAATGAGCCTGTCATTATTATGCCACAGAGGAGAAAAGCATCCAATCCAGCAGTTCTCAAATTTGAGCATATATGAGAATCAGAAAGTTTGTTAAACATGAATTGCTGGCCCCATACCCAAAGTTTCTGATTTTGTAGGTCAGGGTTAAAAACCCAAGAATTTGCGTTTCTAACATGCCCTGGGTAATGCTGATCACATTTTAATATGCATCTAGTTGACATAATCTGTATGTTTTATCCTGAATTAAGTGAAATGAGGTGTAATTGACCAATACTTTAAATAATCAATGATATTAGCATCATTGTATTTAATAATTTATTGAATAATAGGCAAAGCTCTTGGGATTTTGGCATCATTAAAAACATTCCAAGTGCAGCACTGAAATAACTTGCTGGATTGGTGGTAGGGGCAATACTTACAGTGCATCTTATTAGATTCCTGAAAGTCTTCGTGTTCCTTATTCACCTGATCTGGTGCAGTTGTAAACATTTTAATGTTATCATCCAAAAGTAAACTCTCATTCTCATCAAACACTGCAGGGAACAAATAGAACTCCTTGTCTACATCTTTCTATAAATCAAAACAAGAACAATAAGGTGAAGACAGGACAAGTAAAGCAGAAAGACTTCCATGTACATAGCACTATTTGCAAAGGATAAAAACAGAAGTTACCTTTCTTCTTTGTAAATGGGGGGCTAATGAGAGTTTTCATTATTCTCTGTGTAGTGGATTTTTGGTTCAACAGGACAATCTAAGCCTCATGCTGCATCTAAAAGTTCTGACACTGCTCTCCCTACCATCCTGCCAACTCTGCCAATAGTAATTGAACCCATCAAAAACAATCATTACAATGGGCGTGGGGGGATGTGTGCCGGTGCTAGAAATCAGGGAAAGTGCCATCTACATTAATGCAAATATAAAGAATTCTATAAAACAGAGAGGGGAGTGGGGCAGGGCAGCAGTCAGAAGGAGGGATCATCTTAAGGAAAGTAATAGCCTGCTGGGTGAATTGGAACAGGAATTCAAACAACCTGGAGGCATCTGAGCAAACATTCTTGCTCCATTTCCCCCCATCCCTTGTGAAAAATAAAAAAGGAAGCAGAAATGCTATATGGTCTATGAAATGATTCACTACTTTAGAAGAAGGCAGTCAGTCTAAGGAATAAAGCATGTGAGCCTCTAAGAACAAGTTACTACCTCAAAGAAGAAAGAATTTCAGAGATTATTGCATGTCTTATTCCTGAGACTATTTTCAGATCAAAAACAAAATTATCAGCCCTGACCAGGTAGTTCAGCTGGTTAGAACACAGTCCTGATATGTTAAGGTTGTGAGTTTGACCCCTAGTTGGGGCACATGCAGGAATCAACCAATGAGTGCATAAATAAGGGGAACAACAAGTCAGTGTTCCTCTCTATCTTTAAAAACAAATCAGAGGCTTTTTATTTTGATGAGATCCCACTCGTTTATTCTTTCCTTTATGTCCCTTGCTCTAGGGGACATATCAGTGAAAATATTGCTAAATGAAATATCTGAGATTTTCCTGCCTATGTTCTCCTGTAGGACTTTAATGGTGTCACGTTTTATATTTAAGTCTTTTATCCACCTCAAATTTATTTTTGTGTATGGTGCAAGTTGGTGCTCGAGTTTCATTTTTTTTGCATGCAGCTGTCCAGCTCTCCCAACATGATTTATTGAAGAAGCTAATTTTACTCCATTTTATGTTGCTGCCTCCTTTGTCAAATATTAATTAACTGCAGAGCAGCACAATTCACAGTAGCCAAGTGCTGGAAGCAACCTAGGTGCACATTAGTAAATGAATGGATCAAAAAACTATGGTACATTTACACAATGGAATTCTATGCAGCAGAAAGAAAGAAGGAGCTCCTACCCTTTGTGATAGCATGGATGGAACTGGAGAGCAGTATGCTAAGGGAAATAAGCCAGGTGGTGAAAGACAAATACCATATGATTTCACCTTTAACAGGAACCTAATCAACAAAACAAACAAACAAGCAAAATATAATCAAAGACACTGAAACTGAGAACAGGCTGACAGTGACCAGAGGGGTAAGGGGGGGAATTTCAGGGGAAAATGGGAAGGGTTTGCAGGAACAAGTATAAAGGACACATAAACAAAAACAGGAAGGGGGGTTTGGAAACAGGAGGGAGGTGAGGATGGCTGGGGGAGTGGGCTGGGATGGGGGTAAAAGGTAGAAAACTGTACTTCAACAACAATTAAAATAAAAAAAACTAATAAAACTAAAGGCTCCTTCTTTGAAATGGTAAATAAGTTTGAAAAGCCTCTAATAAGACCCATCAAACAGTAAAGAGAGAAAACAAAAATAAATAAACCAGAAAAAAATCAAATTTAAAAAATCCAACTAAAGCAGGGACCTAAAGATTAGATCCTGCAGAAAACTCAATCAATGATGGAGATGATCTTAAGAAAGCTCCCATAAAATAGAAGATTCAAAGATGAAAAATATACACATAATAATTATTTTAGAAATAAGTTACAAAAAGGGAAATATAATAATAATAAATGATAGTGGAAATCATTGGACTTCTCTACTATAATAAATGTCAAAGGAAGATAGAGTAGTGTTTATGTTTTCATAAACATAACAACAAAAAGACATTTTCAGATGTCTGAGGTTTCCAACATGGAGCTGCTACAGTCACCTTATATTCTAATCTATAAAGAAAAGTCAAGTGAAAGTTTACAGGTCATGTTTTCTGATTATAATGCAACAAAACTAAAAATTACTAACAAAAGGACAAAAATTAAAAAACTTAAAAAGATCATATTTGATCCAAATAACTCTTAGGTCAAAGAAAAAACAAAAATGAATTACTATGTATTTATTAAATACTATCCATGAGAACACTATGAGACATAATGAATGGAATATAACCTAACATATAAACTGAGAGTCTGAAATGCTTTTTATTTTAAGCAAAACCAAATAAAATAAATGTAAATATCTACATACTTTGGAAAAATAAAATCATAAAAGAAAAATTAAAGACAGAACAGAAATTAATACATTAGATTACAAATTAAAGTAGCTAAACCTGAAAATGTATTCTTTGAAAATACCAAAAAAAAAAATACACTAAACTCTGGCAAGTCTAATAAAAATTTTTTTAGAGAGATTCCAAATACTCCACATTCAGAATGAGAAAGGAATGTAATCACACGTACAAGGGGGAAGTAAAGTTAAGACCACTGTGTACAATAAATGTGATCAGTTGACTTAGAAGGTGGTATCTGAATAGACCAATACCCATGGGTGAAATGAAAACAGTGATTAAAAAATAAATAAAATAATTAACTACTTCTAAGTAAAAAAGTCAAAATAATTTTACAGGCAATTTCTTTCAGATTTATAAATAGCAATGGAATCCTATAGCAATAGTAGGAATGGATTCCTATCTTTTTAAACTGTTTCTAAATATTAAAAACAAGAATTTTCCTAATTTATTTAATGCAGATAGTATAACCATGATACAATACCTTATAGCTTAGATGAGAAGTTCTATATAAAACACTATCAAAGCCAACACAGAAATACATTGGAAAAAAAAACACTATGCTCAAGTAATGCTTCTTCACAAAAGTACAAGGATAGTTCAACATTAGGAAATCCTTCATATAGTTGGTCACACTTATAGGCCAAAGGAGGAAATAAGTATGTTTTATGTATCTTTTTTATTTTATTGATTTTTAAAATAATTTCAAGTATATCTAAAAATAAATCTTACAAAATTTGACATTCTGTCACTAGTTGTTCCCTTTGCTTTCTCCCCAGATCTTTGCAAGGCCACCTCCTTGAAATTTAGATCACATCCCAAATATTACCTCCACCTTCTCTAAACTAGGATTTCTGTTTATCCTATTTTTTTAAACAGTTGTTACTTTCTGAAGTTATCTATTTCCATTTTTTTGTGTGTTTGCTTATCTCCTCCCCTCCCCACCCCTTCTCACCCATCCCCTTTCCTCTCTGCTTTACTGCACAATATAATATAAACCCTATTAGAAAAGGAAACTGACCTGTCTTATTTACCAATAAATTCTATCCTAGCACAGATGTTTTCTGAGCAGCTCAAGTGATTTTAAATAGAAAAACATTTTCAGTAAATCAGACATAGAATGTAAATCTACCAGCTAATAGCCAATGTCATACTTAGTGGTAAAATAATAGAGATACTCTTGATAAAATCAGATACTAAGCAAGGCACTATTTTATATTGTTTTAAATATTATATCCAATCTGAAGCCTCATGGCTTGTAAGTAAAAGAGCCAAGATGAGGACTTCTAATGTCACTTGTGAACCTTCTTGTGCTGTGACTCCTTCATTTGCAAAATGAAGATAATGAACTATGTAGAGGATAAAGCTCACATTTTAAATTTGAATTCACTAAGTTCCTCCTCTCTAAAAAGTGGAGATAACTATACTTAGCCTCTTGGGTTTCTGCAAAGGCCAGATGAAGTGATATGTGTAAAAGTGCTTGGACAGAGTTCAATAAACATTAGTCTCCTTTTTTTCCTTCCCAAGGTAAACACAATATGAAAGAATGGAATACAGAAGTAGAAAACCATCTTGTTTTTAGTTATATGTTTAAAATTTTTAAATGATGGCATTACCATTAAAATAGCCAAATGAAAATATATAGGTATAAACTTAACAAAAAGTATCTAAAACCTATATAAGGGAAAATATAAAATACTCCTGAAAAATACAAAGTAGACTTGAACAAATAGAAAAACATATGGTATGTTCTTTTTAGGGTAATTCAACTTTGTAATTAGGTCTGTTCTTCATAATTTGTATATTTGAGACAGTTCCAAACAAACACTGTTAAGCCTTTTTTTTTTTTGTATTTTTTCCATTACCATTTATCTTCCTTATACCCTCTTCTGTTAGGCTTTTTTTTCTTTTCCCTGGAGCCAGATAAGTTTTTAAAGGGTTCATTAGAAAGAATAAATATGCAAAAATAGCCATTAAAATGATGCAAAAAAGTGCAGCCCTGACTTGTGTGGCTCAGTTGCTTGGGTGCTGTCCCACAAGGTGAAAGGTCACTGGTTCAGTTACAGTCAGGGCACATGCCTGGGTTACAGGTTTGGTCCCTGCATGGGGTATGTAAGGGAGGCAACTAACCAATGTTTCTCTCCCTCTCTTCCCCTCTTTCTAAAAATAAATAAAAATTTCTAAAAAAAGTGCAATGAAGTATAGCTACTAGTTATTAAATACATTATAAAGACTATAAGTAAAATGGTATGATATTTGGTCCATGAATATATAGAGATCAATAGATTAGAACAGAAAATCAAGAAATAGACTTAATTGTGTATGAAATGTTTAGCATCTGATCAAGGCAATAATCAGTTGGAAAAAGACATTTTAATAAATGGTTTTAAGATAACTGGATGGTCACATAGAAAAAGAGAAATTTGATTCATTCCTCAACTGTAGCCAGAATAAATTCTAAATGGAACAGAGATTTAAATATGAAAAATAAAACCATACAAGTACTTGAAGGCAGTATGGGTGAATTCCTTTATAAACTGGGACATGAGAAAGCTCTCTTAACTATGACTCAAAATCTATAAATGATGGAGGAAAGAAATTTTTATAGAAATAAAAATTTTACATGGCAAATAACATCCATAAACAAAGTAAAAAGGCAAATAACTAAGAAAACATATTTATAACTGATATTTCAAAGGGTTTCTACTCTTAAGATATTAACATCTAAACCACTCAGGGAAAATAACCATATAGAAAAATAAGTTACAGATATAACCAGCCAAATAAAAGAAGTAAAATTGGTATAACTGAGTGTAACTGAGTGTAACTGAGATTACAATATAGTTATACGGATATCTTTTGCAAATGTTTTCTTATATTCTGTGGCTTATCTTCTCACTCTCTTCACATTATTTTTACAGAGCATAAAATATAACTGTAATGAAGTCCAGATTATCAATTCTTTCTTTCATGGATTGTACCTTTGATATTTTATTTACATTTCAGTCTGTGACCCATTTTGAGTTGATTTTCGTAAAGAAGCTGTGTGTTTAGATTTGGGGTTTTGTTGTTGTTTTCTTGTTGTTTTGTATAGGGATATATAGTTGTTATAGCACCATTTTTTGAAAAGAGTATATTTGTTCCATTGTGTTGCTTATGCTTGTTTGTCAGAGATCAGTTGAGTAAATCTATGTGGGTCTATTTTGGGGGTTCTCTGTTTTTTTCCATAGAATCTATAATAGGTCAGGGTGGAAAGAACTGACAGTTTGGCAGTAGTGAGTCTTCCTATCCATGAATATGGAATATCTACTTATTTGGTGCTTTGATTTCATTCACCAGGCTTTTGTAGTTTTCCTCATATCAATCTTGTACATATTTTGTTAGATTTATATCTAAGTATTCCATTTTGGGAGCTGCTAATGTAAGTGATATTATTTTTAAATTAAAATTTCACTTTTTTATTGCTGGTATATAGGAGAATGTTTTGATTTATTGTTATATATTAACTTTGTATCCTGCAACCTTCCTGTAATTGTTTATTAGTTACAGGAGTTCCTCTGTTGATCCTTTTGGATTTTCTACATAGATGACCATGTCATCTGTGAACAAAAACAGTTTTCTTTCTTTCCAATCAGTATGCCTTTTTTTTTTTTTGTCTTATTACACCAGCTAAGCCTTTTTAGTATAATGTTAAAAGGAGTGGTGGGAAGGGATATCTTGCCTGGTACCTGATTTTAGTGGGAAAACGTTTAGTTTCACATCATTAAGTAAGATGTTAGCAGTAGTTTTTTTTCTTTGTAGATACTTTTTGAGTTGAGGAAGTCCCCTTCACTCCTAGTTTACTGATACTTTTGAGTCATGAATGGGTGTTAGATTTGGTTAAATACCTTTTCTGTATTTATTGACATGGTGATGTAATTTTTCTTCTTAGACTATTGATTTTAAAACATTGAACTGGCATTACATACCTGAAATAAATTCCACTTGATCATGATATGTAACTTTATTTATGCATTGTTGGATTTCATTTGCTAATATCTTGGGGTGCATTTTACATCTATGTTCATTAAAAATATATTGGTCTATAGTTTTCCTTTCTTATAATGTTTTTGTCTCATTTTGGTATTAAAATAATGCTGGTCTTTTAGAATGAAATACAATGCACTTCCTCTGCTTCTATCCTCTAAAAAAAGATTATATCAGAATGGTATAATTTCTTCCTTAAATGTTTGGTAGAATTTACCAATGAATACATCTGGTTTGGGTGCTTTCTGTTTTGAGCAGTTATTAGCTATTGATTCCATTTCTTTAGTTGATATAGGATATTCAGACTGTCTGGTTGTTCTTGTATGAGTTTTGGCAAATTGTGTCTTTTAAGGAATTGATCCATTTTATCTAAGTTACCAAATTTATGGGCATATAATTTTTTGTAATATTCCTTTATTATCCTTTTAATGTCCATAGGATCAGTAGTGGTGTCCCATGTTTCATTTCTGATGTTAGTAATTTGTGTTCTCTCTTTTTCTCTTAGCTAGTCTGTATTACAATATAAGGACTGTTGTTTAAAACATTCAAAGAATTCTTTTAACTCAACATTAAAAAAACCAAACAACCCAATTAACAAATGGGCAAAATATCTTAACATAACCACAGCAAAGGAGATATACAGATGGCAAGTAAGATTATGAAAAGATGCTCTACATCATATATCCTTAGGGAAATGCAAATTACAACAATAATAAGATACTACCACACACCTATTAGAATGACTAAAACCTAGAATACTGACAACATCAAATGCTGATAAGCTGTGGAATGATAGACACTCTCATTCATTAGTGGTGGGAAGAGAGTTCAGTGGTCTTTTACAAAACTAAACATACTCTGCTTTTCAGGAAGATGGCACCAAAAGTGAAGAAGGAAACTCCTGTCTGTCCCAACCCAAAGCCAAAGCAAAAGCTTTGAAGGCAAAGAAATTAATGCTAAAAGGTGTGCACAACCACAAAAAGAAGAAGAAGGAGGAGGGGGAGAACAACACCCACATGTCACTTACTTTCTGGTGGCTTAGGACACTGGGGCTCTGAAGGCAGCCTAAATATCCTTGGGAGAGCACCCCCAGGAAAAACAAGCTTGACCACCCTGCCATCAAGTGCCCCCTGGAGTCAGCCGTAAAGAAGATAGAAGACAACAATACACTTGTATTCATGTGAATGTCAAGGCCAACAAGCACCAGATCAAAGAGGCTGTGAAAGTGCTGTGTGACATTGATGTGGCCAAAGTCAACACTCTCATCAGGCCTTTTGGAGAGAAGGCATATGTTTGACTGGCTCCTGACTATAATGCTTTGCATGCTGCCAATAGAATTGGGAAATTGGGATAATCTAAACTGAGTCCAGCTCATTAATTCTAAATATAAAAAAATTATACGGTAAAAACAAACACATAAACATACTCCTACCATACAATCTAGCAGTTAGGCTCCTTGGTATTTACCCAAAGGAGTTGAAAACTTAGGTCTACACAAAAACCTGCACTTAGATGTTTGTATCAGCCTTATTCACAATTGCTAAAACCTGGTAGTGAGCAAAATGCTCTTCAGGAAGTAAATGGAGAAATAAACTATGATACATCCAGACAGTGGCATATTATTCAGTGCTAAAAAGAAATGAACTATGAAGCAGTGAAAAAACTTGGAGGAAACTTAACTCACATTCCTCAGTGAAAGAAGGCAATCTAGAAAGGCTACACACTGTATGATTCCAACTATATGACATTCTGGAAAAGGCAAAACTATGGAGTAAAAGACCAGTGGTTGCCTGTATAATACCATAATGATAGATACATGTCATTATACATTCGTTCACACCCATAGGATGTTAACACCAAGAGTGAAATGTAATATAAACTATGGACTTTGGATGATGATGCTGTGTCAATGCAGGTCGACCAGTTTAACAAATGTACCACCCTAGTGGGGGATGTTGATATTGTGGGAGGCTGTGCATATGTGGGGTACGGTGAGTATAGGAAATCTCTGTACTTTCTCCTCAGTGCTGCTTTGAATCTTTAAGTGCTCTAAAAAAATAAAGTCAATATAAATAATAATAAATAATAAAGTAAAAATAAGCTATCTGGAGTGAGAGAAAAGGCAAGTGGAGAAAAGTGATAAAAGCTAGATTTCTTTGATTATGCATATATCTCTTTCATAGATTTGGTGTTGGAACCAGGTAAATACATAATTATAAAATAATATTACAGTTTTACAAGCAACCCCTTAAGAAAGAAGTAGTTAATTAAATAAACCTGTGTATCCTATGGGTGACAAAACTACAGAGAGGAATTATTGAGTGACTTTACATATGTAATTTAACTGAACATCCCTAGGGAGATCTACTCTGAGGACAAAAAGGTCAGCAAACCAATCTTATACTATTTTCAGTAATTATATTGTTGGCTGCAGTGTTGTTTTTGTGATTATGAAATAGTCATGTGTATATTGTGGAATGAATTGAGTGAATATTTTTGTTGACATTGTTGAGAACTAAGATTTTTCTTAGATCTCAGTTAAAGGGAGATACAGATATAAGATCAATTAAGTTAAAAAAAAACAAGGAAAAAATTCATAGATCTAAATTGGATATAAAGTATTGCTAAAAACTCATGATGAATTTTTATCTTAAAAGTTTTTTTCCAGCTGTTCCCTATTGTGGCCATCGTAAAAATGCCAGCTGATCAAAATAAAGTTTAATCCCTTTGTGACTTCAAACTGGAGCGAGAACTGTAGAAGGCATTTTGATGCACCTTCCCACATTCCCAAGAAGATTATGTATTCTCCTTTTTCCAAAGAGCTGAGACTGTGCAGTGTTTGACCCTTGCCCATCCGATAAGATAATGAAGTTCAGGTTTTTCAAGGACACTACAAAGGGTAGGAACTACAAAGGGTAGGAAATCGCAAAGTAGTCCAGGTTTACAGCAAGAAATGTGCCATCCACACTGAATGAGTGCAGCAGGAGAAAGCTAATGGACAACTGTTCATGTGGACATTCAGTCAAGCGAGGTGGCTATCACTAGGCTAAAGCTGAGGAAGGATAGCAGAAAGACCCTTGAACAAAAAGTCAAATCTTGCCATGTAGGAAAACAAAAAGGTGAACACAAGGAAGAGACAACTGAGAAAATGCAGAAATAAAGTAATCTTATATACAACTTGAATAACTTCAAATAAAAATTTTTTCCCCAGTTCTGCCCACTGTAAAGGCCTAGAAATAATGATTAACCCAATAGCAATGAGCCCCTCTAGTGCCCAGATTATGGTTCTAAAAGTGATTTCTTACCCAGAAGAAACAGAAAAATGGCTGATACCAGGTCTGGTTCAGAAAATGTTTAATAGAGATTTAAATAGGTTTTTATACTAGAAATTAAAAAAGCTTCATATAAAAATCAAGTAGTCTACCTGAACAAGTCCCTCCAGTGGCCAAAAATAGGATACATGTAGCATCAATAAGCAAAATGGCAATGAATTGAAACACACTGTTTCACAGTAATACTTTAAAAATTATTAAAAACCTTTGAAGTATGCTAGAGAAAAACTATTAATTTGGAAACTTGTAAGTAAAGGGAAAGAATTAAGCATTTGTCATTCCTTTCTTATGTAATACATGCCTCAGGGTAAGCAAGTAATCCATTAACAGAAGTTCTTGTTTAGTATACCTCTTATAGAGGTATACTAGCTAATCAACAAAGAAGGAATGATGGAATCATTCCTGCAATGCCTGATTAGACTTTGAGTCTAATAGGAAATGGTTATTGGTGGCTGATAACATGGAGAGAAAATTGTATAGTATCTATGTAATTCCCTGATAGAAGTACCCTACCCAGTACCACATATGAAGTAGTATTGCCAAAAACAAAAAACAAACAAAAAATCCTAACCTGAATCTGACCATGCCTTCTATCTAGCCACTGATGTATAGGAAATAGAGAGAAAGAGAAAGAAACATGTTAAATGACACTATGGGAATGCACTTAGTAAACTCTAGACACAAGAAATATCTGTAGGATAAATGACTTGCAAAAACAAAAACAGCAAAAAAAACCTCAATAATTGTAATGTGTGAATTATTTATGTATTCATTCAAACAAATTTGAAATGATTAAAAGACAATTGAGAGATGTAAACATTTATTGGAAATTTAATGATATTAAGAAATGATGATTTTAGGACATGATAATTATATTAAAGGCATTTTTAAAGGATCCCTTATCTTTTAAAGGTTCACATTATGCTAAATGAAATAAGCCAGTCAGAGAAAGACAATACCGAATCATTTTGTTGATATGTGGAATCTAATGAACAAACTAAACTAACAAGGAAAATGGGAACAGACTCATAGATGGAGAGCAGGATGACATTAAGTGGGTGGGGGGGAAAGGTTGTGGGGAGTGGTTGAGGAAAAAGGACTCATGGACATAGACAACAGTATGGTGATTGCTGGGGGGAGGGGGTTATAAAGGGACTAAATAGTAATGGGAAAAATACAACAAAGATTAAATAAAAAATAAAATCTTTATTTTAGATATAAAAACAATGATGGGCTTAGCTATTTCTATTTCTTGGTCAAAGGATCATTTCCTGAGTTTTAAAAAATATTTTAAGCAATATTTTCCTCAGTTAATAGGTAACTTTTTTGTATGTGTGAAAGTCTAATTGGATCATAAAAAACCTTAGATTCCAAGGAAAATTTTGTTTCTAACTCATCTTGGGACAATCATGTTAGTCAGAGAAACTCTGCATAATATCTGAAAAAAATGTATAATAAACATTATGTGTAGAATCCTTACTGCTTCAAAACTCAGAATTTTCCTTATAAGAATGATAATTCAAAAGGATTTGAAAATCATTTTTATTTTCCCTGATTGGACTTACCTGTCTCCCATTTGCATGTAAACTTCCTTTCTTGCATATTTTCAATGGCCCAATAAGCCCAGTGAATATATCTTTGGTGGGATCCACAGCAGAATAATACATCTTAGATAGACAGACAGGGTCCTTGTAAGTGGGTCCCACTTCTTTGGGGACAGACCATTCATAAGTGAATGTTTCTTTGGGTGGCACATAGGAGGCTGAAGGATGAGGCACACCTGTGAGAAAGATCACATCACTGAGGTTAAGAGTACTTTCTAATGTGGCAAATTGAGCCACAAAGGAGACTGGGTTTAGTCTAGGATAACCCACTTCTGAGCTTCCTATGAGTTAGAATGGAATCCTACTTGAGTAAAACCCTCTTTGTGCTCCAGTGTGAGGTCACTGCTGGGTGTGATTTCCTCCAGGAAGCCTCCTCTAAAGTTCTGTCTGAGACTGGTGCTTGCTACCATCAAAAGGTTTGCAACCACGTCCCCCAAATTCACATATTGGAACCCTAATGCCCTAATGTGATGGTGTTAGGTGAGGCCTTTGGGAGATGATTAGGTCACAAGAGTGGAGCCATACTGAAGGGGACTAGTGACCTTATAAAAGAGGCCCCACAGAGCTGCTTAGCCCTTTCACCAAGTAAGGATATAATAAGAAACCTGAGATCCAGAAGAGGGCCCTCCCCCAACCATGCCCTGATCTCCAGCTTCTAACCACCAGAATTGTAAGAAACAAATGTCTTGTTTATGAACCATCTAGTCTGAGGTAATTAGTTATAGCAGCCTGAATGGACTAAGAACAGTGCCTTCTTTTCCTCTCATGGCTCTAAGAATGTCTCTAGCACCTTGCGTGTTATATTGTGCACATCCCCCACCCTTACCCAAACAGAACTTAACCTTGAAGGCAAGCATTGCCTCTATCAGCTAGAACAACACCTGCAAATAGGGGGTAATCGATGAATTATTCTATTGAACAAAACTAAACTGAAAATAATTTTATAACTGAAAGAGAACTTGTTGATGATAGTGCTATCTCCCAATTTTACACTTGAGGAAACTGAGGATATCTTGCTCTCAGTCACACCACAAGTGGTGGTAAAGCTACTAGTCTTTATTGGTCACCCTTGACATAAAAATACCCAAATACATCCATATGATGGAATATTTTTTATCATTAAAATGACATTCATAAAATACTTACAATGAAAAGAAAACAAACTGTGGGTACAAAATTATAATGATAGGTATATTTATACACTACAACCTCAACCATATGTAAAATATACATTATATTTTACATCCACAAATGAAAGAGTAGAGGAATTGTATAAAAATATAGTAGTGGTTATATATAGAACTATGGATAATATTTTGAGCTGTACCTTTTTATATTTTTAAAATATTCTAAAGTGAGTACCTAATATTCTTATAATTATAAGAACCTTTTTAAAATTTAAAAATCACCCAAATGGTACTCCAGAAATGTATAATTGATATAATCCAAGTAAGTTACAGCTGGCATTGTCAATAATCATCCAATTAAGACAGGACAAAATTCCATAACCCAATTGGAAATGGTAGGAGAAGAGGTGTGTTTGCTTCCTGATGGTATATGAGCAGTTTTCTCAGAAGTCCTGCCTTCAGTTTTCGTGGGACTGAGGTGAGTGGCACCGTGGGTTATTAAACATTGTTGATTGGTTACAGAGCGCTATACTTACTTCTACTTTCAGGGTTGTAATGAGAGGCATAGAATGTGCCCTCGTTGCTCTTATTGACTCTTATTCCAACTGGCTCAATGCTGAGGGGATATGCTCCTTTATTACGGAAGGTGACTTGGATGGTGTCTCCCACCTCTGCCCAAATGACAGGACCTAGGGACAAAGAAAATTGTTATCCTTTTTGGTATGTAACATACAGAGTATTTTCTTTGGCTTGTCTTCTGGCAAGAACCACTGTGAACAACATGCTTATCTGTGGCAAATAGAAAGACTGGATTTTAAGAGCTCATTATTAGTTTGACATGATGAGATTAGAAAGAGATGAGCTGGGCTTTTCAACTCAGCTTCAGGTTAATGAAATTTGTTATCATTTTATTCAAGTCAGTTCACAAGCTTTATTCATCTACAAGAAACTGTTCAGAGGGTCCAAGCTTTCCTCACCCTAGTCTTCTGGTGGCTAGATGGGTGTTATTCTTGACAAGAGTCAAGGGGTGCTATAATCTCTGACTACCCAAAGGAGGTACATTCAGTTTTCTTGGATGTGAAGAGTAACACTGCTGTGAATTTTCCATCACCAAACTCTTACTATCACCAAATATAGAATAAAACATAGATATTCAGTACATAAGTATTTTATGTAATATGTAAAATGCTATTTATTGAGAGCTTCCTACATGTTTTTTGGAGTGTTTATGTGAATTAACTCATTTAATCCTTACAACAGCTTTAGAGATAGGGATTATTATTATTATTATTATTATCATTATTTCCATTTTATAGAAAGGGGAGAGGCACAGAAAATTGAGTACTCTCAAAGGTCACACAGCTAACAGGTGAAGAGTGGGGACAGTCTGTATGCACCCACTCTGCTGTTCTGCCTGAGTGCCTAAGCAAGGACAGGTCTTTGGGCTCTGCCTGAGGGCAGTCTACCGAAGGCTCTCAGACCAACACAACCTGTCTCATTAGCAGCCTGGAGTTTATTTCTAAGGGAATGTATCTTTAGCTAAAGGCGGGGGCTAATTGCTTCATTGCCTATTTAAACAACTCACCTAAACACAGAATTCCCCTTACCTCTTTGATGAAAAAGAAAATCACCATTTGAAGCCAGCATGGTTTTTAATGATGAAGATTTACTATTGGTAACTTGCATGTGGAAAAGTAAATCAGCTGATGCATGTTACTGATGATTGATCTTCCACATCCCTACTTTTTATGTAGAAGGCATGCTGTAGGTCCTGCAGTCTCTGTTTTCTCTGAGGTTTGTATAGCAGCTACTTTCAGGGTTGTAAGGGGAAGAGCACAATGGTCATTCATGTTCTGCATGGACTCACCCAAGATGCCAAGATGTTCCTCTTCAGGACCTCTTTCCTTTTGATTTGTGAAGGAGGCATCTGTGTACTCACGATAAACCAGCTTTTTATAAGAGCCTCCAATTCTTGTAGGACCTTGTTCAAAAAATACCTCTGAAGCACTGCCAAAATGAAAAGTGTTTAATGCTGGAGTTGAAGCATTAAATAGAAAGCAGGTATTCACATAGGATACTGATTGAAGAGAAAAATCCTAACCAGTGCTTACAGAAAGTTATCACTCATGATTTACTAAATACTCAGACTAGGCCACTTCATAGAGTGATGTTCAATTAAGGAATGGAGAATCAAGGCAAAGAAGTTCCATTTTTCCGAGTGAGGTAAAAAAAAAAATTAAGAAGGCCCATATCAACTCCTGATGGTTAATAAATTATTCTGAAATTGAATCCTTACTTGAATCAGATAAGATGGAAGCATAGGTAAAAATGCTTTGTCTCCTAGCACAACTACAGAAAAATTACATCTAGACTACAGAGCAAGTCACACCTAGAGTCATCAGCATATCAAGCCATATGGAAGTCTAACAACAAAGGATTTAAAGAAGCCATATTCATTCAGGCAGATAGGAGGCATAAGATACGGAGAGAGGTGGAGAGGTGCGGGGGCTGCAGAAGTGGCGTGGAGCTGTTGGAATGGCACAGCTGGTGGCACAGAGGTGGTGGAACAGGTAGTCCCACATTCATGTGTGGTGGTTAAAAATCAGGAGGGATACTTCAGGAGTGAGGGATCCTAGCGCCCAAACAGGGTACCCAGCAGCCCAGGGTTCCAATGCCAGGAAGATAAATCCCCATAATTTCTTGCTATAAAAACCAGTGGGGGTTGGGGTGATGGAAGAAACTGCTGGAGTATCAGGACACTCATCTTAAAGGACCCACATGGATTTAGGACTTATATAGACCCACCCACTCTGGGATTCAGCACCAGAGCAGCAGCTGGAAGGGCACAAGTGGCACACAGGGAGAAAGTGAGGAGAATGGAAAAAGAGCAAATGCTGGGAGACATCGTCTTCCCAGGCAAACCCCCAGAAGAGGCAGTAGCATTGTTTCCTCTCTGAGCCCTCCCCCACACAGAGCAATAACACAGGGAAATGGGTTGCCCACCCTGGTGATCACCTAACGTTCCACTTCATGAAATTTACAGGTCCACTCTTCTACAACAGGCTATGTTACAGAGAGAGAGAGAGAGAAACAAACACAGGGAGGCTGCCAAATTGAGGAGATGAAGAAATATGGTCCAATTGAAAGAATAGTACAAAATTCCAGAAAAAGAATGAAACAAAATGGAGATAACTAACCTATCAGATACAGAGTTCAAAATACTGGTGATCAAGATGCTCCAAAAACTCAATGAGTATGGCAACAACATAAAAAAGAACCAGGCAGAAATGAAGGTTACAGTAAGCCAAATAGTGAAGAATCTATAGGGACCGAACAATGGAGGGGATGAAACTGAGAATCAAATAAACAATTTGGAATACAAGGAAGAAAAAAACATTCAACCAGAACAGCAAGAAAAAAAAAAGAATTGAAAGAAAAAAAAGAATAGAATAAGAAGCTTCTGGGATATCTCCAAATGTACCAACATTTGAATCATAGGGGGACTTTGGAGGAGAAGGGGAAGAGCAAGAAACCAAAAACTTATTTGAAAAAATAGTGAAAGAAAAAAATCCCTAATTTGGTGGAGGAAATAGACATAGAAGTCCAGGAAGCCCGGAGAGTCCAAAACAAGTTGAACCCAAAGAGGAACACACCAAGATACATCAAAATTAAAATGCCAAAAAGCAGCAAGAGAAAAGCAGAGAGTTGCCTACAAAGGAGGTCCCTTAAGACTGTCAGGTGATTTCTCAAAAAAAAAAAAAACTTTGCAGGCTAGAAGGGACTGTCAGGAAGTACTCAAAAGTGATGAAAAGCAAGGACCTACAACCAAGATTACTCTATCCAGAAAAGCTATCATTTAGATAGGGCAAATAAAGTACAAATGAAGCAAGGGCAAAGAAAGTGTTTCCCAAAGAAGGTAAAGCTAAAAGAATTCATCATTACTAAGCCATCATTATATGAAATGTTAAAGAGACTTATTTAAGAAAAAGAAGATCAAAACTATGAACATTAAAGTGATAACAAATTTACAACAATCAACAATGGAATCTAAAAAAGCAAACCACGCAAACAACTAGAACAGGAACAGAATCATAGATAGGGAGATTACTTGGAGGATTATCATCAGCAGGGAGGGGAAAGGTGGAGAATGGGGGAAAAGGTGCAGGGATATAGTAACATAAATTGATAGGTACAAAATAGATAGGGGGAGGTTAAGAATAGTGTAGGGAATGTGAAGCCAAAAAACTTATATGCATGACCCATGGACATGAACTAATGGTGGGGGGGTAGGGGGTGGAGGATTGCTGGAGGGAATGGAGGTACTGGGCAGAGGGAGGCAAAGAAGGAAAAATTGGGGTAACTGTAGTATTATAATCAATAAAGCATATTAGAAAAGAAATACATTTTGTCATTATTAAAAATAAAAAATAAAAATAAAATTGAATCTTTATCCCTGACCAGTGTGACTCAGTTGGTTGGAGTAGCATCCTGTGCACTGAAAGGTTGTGGGTTTGATTCCTGGTCAGGAAGCCAAGGGGAAGCAACTAATCAATGTTCCTCTGTTACATTGATGTTTCTCTCTCTCTCTCTCTCCAGATTTCTTCTCTCTCTAAAAGCAATGAAAAAAATGTCTTTGGTTGAGGACAAAAAAATTTTTTTAAAACTGAGTCATCCTGACTGGTTTGGCTCAGTTAGTTTAGGGGTCTTCCTACAAAATGAAGGGCTGCTGGTTTGATTCCTGATTAGGGCAAATGCCTGAGTTGCACATTCAGTTCTTGGTTGGGGTGCATGCAAGAGGCAACCCATAAGTATTTTTGCATTGATGTTTCTCTCCCTCTATTTCTCCCTCCATTCCCCTCTCTCTGAAAATAAATAAGTAAAATATTTTTTAAAAACTGAATCTTTAAACAAATTATGGAATGTTTTAAAATACAGTAGCTACTGCTTATTGCATGTCAGCACCAACCAGGTGCTTATATGGGAATGCAACAAAGTTTGTAATAGTCTTCTTATTTTACAAATGAAGAAATTCAATCTTAGAAAGACATTTAACTTCACAAAGCCACCCATTCATCTTTTCTTTCATTGGACAAATGTATTAAACACCTGCTGTTTGCCAGGAATTCTGTGATGTGCTGATGACATAACCATAAGCAAGCAGGACCCAACTCTGTGCACATTAACCTGACACCTGTCAGAGAAGACAGACTGAACCAATCAATATGATAATATGTAATTAGCACAATATATTATGGAACATTTCTCCTGGAGTTGGGGAAAGTTCTGGAAAGAGGCTCTCAAAGGCTTTCCAGAGGAAGTGATTTTTTAAAACCATCTACAAGAGAAGTAGAATTAAAAAGGTGAAGTGTGTGTAGTGGGAGAATGGGTCAGGTATTGACAAATAAGAAACAGCTTGTAGGGCAGCACACAGTATGACAGCAGTACAGCATGCAGGGCAGGGCAGGAACAGAGAATGAGGAGTGAACAGGAAGAATGAATTAAGGCTTTCAGTATTCTATTCCAGGGCAGTGGGAAAGCTTTGAAAGATGTAAGCATTTAGAATTCATGTTTAGTGGGATTCCTTGGGCTGCTACTTGGAAAATGTGTTACCAAATGCTAGACTGCAGTAGGGAGACAAATCAGGAGGCAGGTTCAAAAACTCAGTGAGAGGTAGTGATGACATCAGAGGTTTTGGGAGAGAAATAGACAGCTCTCAGGGATATTTAGGATATAATGTATGTGATGAGAGAACACGGGATTGGTGAAAGAGAGAGGGAGTCAAAGATGGTGCTCAGGCTTGTAGCTTGATAGATGGATGATGATTTATTCAAGGACAGAAGGCAATAAAGAATTGTGAGGAAGATAATGGATTCAGGTTTGGATGTACTGATCTGAAAAAGCTTCAACCTAGTGGGTTGTCAATTAAGCAGTTTGAAATGCAAAGAGCATTTTGGGCTAGAAATGCAGTTTTCAGAGTTAGTGCATCTGGATATCCATGTAGCCTGGGCCTTAAATCTCTGCTTCAGGAATCACAGACCTGGGTTGAGCCAGCCCAACTATTGACTTGTGTGTTGTTCAGTAAATTACCTAATCTAAGTAGTTGAATGGCAAACAAAGCTTCTCTGAAGAGGTGATATTTAAGCAGAAACTTGAAGCAGGGAGGTGTCAGGATCTCATTGATATTTTGAAACTTCACAATGGATTACAGTAGAAAAAAAAGATGGGAGCTGGAAGAATGGCTCAGAGGTTGTGGAAAACATCACACATGTACAAAGAGTAGCTTTTGTCAATTAATGGATATACATGATCAAGAGAGTGACAAGAAAACCTACAGATAGGAGAAAATATTTACAAAGCATATATCTGATAAAGGGTTAATATCTAAAATATCTGATGATCCAAGAAGGTGGCAGAGTAGATGGAAGCTACACTAACCTCTTCCAAGGACAAAACTGGAAATACAACAAAATTATAGAGAAACCATTCTGAATAAATAACTGAACACTAGGTGGAGAGAAGCCTTTTTAACCAAGGACTTACAGAAGAAATCATATCACCACAGTGAGACTGGCAGGAAGCATAGAGTTGTGAGGGGGCTGCCTGGGCTTCCACAGATGGCAGCTGAAGTTCTGGAGAGATATTTCAGCAGCTGGTGGGGTTCCCCTAAGAAGTGTGGGGTCTAAACACCAAGCCGGGCTCCCCAGCCTAAAGCACCAGAACTGGGAAAGGAACCCAAATAACATGTGGCTGTGAAAGCAGAGGGGTTTCTGTCCTTCAGACAGAGATGGCTAGAGATGCAGAGAGCCTACTCAAGGGCCGACACACAAAATTTCACTTGTAGCCACTTACCCTGGGCTCCTGCAGAGGGAGGGCAGAGCAGACTAGAGCCACATGAGGAAAATTTAAGATTGATGGTGTTGGTGAGAGAGCTGAAGGATAAGCTGCCAGGATCCCTGTGCTCAGTCATTCCCCATACTGAAGAAGCCATCTTTCTTGGGCAGAGTACTCTACTCCAAGTAGCAACAACCTGGGGCGAAGCAATAACACCCGCCCCCCCTTGCAGGAATCCCACTTTCCCTACCTTGTGAAGCTTAAGTCAGTCTGCTGAGGAGTACAGCTGGAGGCACTTTTATTGATTAAGCCTAATAGAAAGCCTGCAGGTGAAGGTGGATCTTTGGAAGCTTTGAAACTTAAGCTGACCCTCCCCTAGGTCCAGTGCTCGTAAAAGCTGGTCTTGGTGCACAGCTTGTTTCTCTTTCCACATGCACCCAGGTCCAGCAGAGGGAGGCACATACTGTGGCTTGCTGACAGTTCCAAACATGTTGCCCAGGGCCAGTCACAGGCAGCGTCTGAACAGGACCACACTAGAGTTTTTTTATATCAACATAATACGTAGAAACAAACACAAAGAGACAGCCCAAATGGGAAGACAAAGAAATAGGCCCCAAGTGAAAGAACAAGGGAATTCTTCAGGAAAAAACTAAATGAAAGGAGGCGATCAATTTATCAGACATAGAGTTCAAAGTAATGATGGTAAGGATGCTCAAAAGCATAAAGAGACATAAAGAGACATAAAAAAAGAACCAGTAAGAAATTAAGAATGAAATACTTGAAATAAGTAATACACTGGAAGAAATAAACAGTAGGTTAGATGAAGCAGAGAATTGAACAGTGATTTGGAAGACAAGGTAGGAAAAAAAAAAACACCCAAACAGAGCAGCAAAAAGAAAAAAGAATTTTAAAAAGTGAGTTTCAGAAATCTTTGGAACAACATGAAGCGTAACAACATCTTCATCATGGGTCTACTGGAAGGAGAAGAGAGTGAGCAAGAGGTTGAGAAACTATTTGAAGAAATAATGACCCAAAACTTCCTTAACCAGGTGAAGGGAAAAGACACACGCTTCCAGGAAGTGCAGAGATTCCAAAACGGCCCATACCAAGACGCATCATACCTGAAATGGCAAAGCTTAACGACAATGAGAGAATCTTAAAAGTGACAGGAGATAAGCAGTTAGTTACCTACAAGGAAGCTCCCATTAGGCTGTCACCTGATTTCTCAATAGAAACATCTCAGGCCAAAGGGGATTGGCATGAAATATTCAAGGTAATGAAAAGCGAGAACCTATAACTAAGGCTACTTTACCCAGCAAGACTATCATTTAACATTCAAGGAGAAATAAAGAGCTTCCTGGACAAGAAAAAGCTATAAAAGTTTGTTCCCACCAAAACAGTATTCTAACAACTGTTGAAGGGATTGCTTTTAGAAAAGAAGAAGGAGAAGAAGAAGCAAAAGAAAAAGAAACATAGGAAAATAGTTTAAAAATAAAATGGCAATGGATACATATTTATCAATAATCACTTTAAATATAAATTGCTTAAGTGCTCCCATCAAAAGACATAGACAGCTTAATGGATAAGAGACAAGACCCATATGTACCATATTTTGTCATGTACAATGCACATCCACATTGTTCTTCACATTATACATGGGATTATTATGCCCATTATTATACCTATGGTATGTAATCATTATACCCATGTATAATGCACATCCTTATTTTTCCTTCAAATTTTTGGGCAAAAAGTGCACATTATACATGGCAAGAAACAGTATGCTGTCTCCAAGTGACCCGCCTCAGAATGAAAGATGCACACAGACTAAAAATAAAGGATGGAAGAAGATATTTCATGTAAATGGAAAGGAAAAAAAGCTGAGGTAGCAATACTTATATCTGACAAAATAAACTTTAAAACAAAGGCTACATACAGTAAGAGACAATGGACATTGCATAATGATAAAGGGAACAATGAAAAATATTTAAAGAACTCCAATAATTTGACAACAACAACAAAACAACCCAATTAAATAAATGAACAAATGACTTGAACAGAGATTTCTCAATATGGCCAAGAAGCATATGAAAAGATGTTTAACATCACTAATCATAAGAAAATGAAAATCAAACCCACCATGAGATACCACTTTACACCCATTAGGATAGCTAATTACAACAAAACAAGACACAGAAAACAAGTGTTGGCAAGGATGCAGAGTAATTTGAACGCTTGTATATTGCTAGTGGAAATGTGAAATGTTGCAGATGTTGTGGAAAACAGTATGGCAGTTCCTCAAAAAATAAAAAAATAAAGTGTTATGTATGATTGGCAACTTCACTTTCAGACATATAACCAAAAGAACTGAAAGCAGGAACCTGAAAAGATACTTGTATTATAATGTTCCTAACAACATTATTCATAATAGCCAAAAGGTACGACAAACAACCCAACTGTTTGTAAATGGATGAATAAATACAATGTAGTATACGTATACAATGGAATATTATTCGACCTTAAAGAGGGATGAAGTTCTGATACATGCTAAAACATGGATGAGCCTTATAAAAATTATGCTGAGTGAAATAAGTGAGGTGAAAAAGGACAAATATTGTTTGATTTCACTTGTATGAGGTGCCTAAGATAGGCAAATTTATACAGACAAAAAGTAGAATAGAAGCTATTGGGTTGGCAAAAAGTTGTTTTTTTTTCTGTAAGATGGCTCCAGTAGCACTTAGTTTTATTTAACTTAATTTGAAACTATTTTGTTACATTGTATTGTGATGGCTGTCATTTGAGCACTCATTTAAAGAACATCTAAATTAGTGAATTTTTGTAGTCATTTTGATATTGAAGACAGAAGAAGATATCCAACATTTGTGGCATATTATGGTTTATTATTTTAAGAAAGGTAAAAATGCAACTGAAACACAAAAAAGATTTATGCAGTGTATAGAGAAGGTCCTGCAACTGATCAAATGTGTCAAAAGAGGTTTGTGAAGTTTCATGCAGGAAGTTTCTCACTAGGTGATGCTTCATGGTTGCCTAGACCAGTTAAAGTTGACAGCAATCAGATCAAGACATTAACTGAGAACAATCAATCTTTTACCACTTGGGAGATAGCTGTCATACTCAAAATATTCAGATCAATATAGTTATTGGTGAAAATGAAAAAATGTGCCTTTTATTTTACAGAAAAAAAATACATATTTTTGGCCAACCCAATATTAGGGGTTGGGGAGTTATTGTTTACTGGGTATAGAGTTTTTATTTCAAATAATGGGAAATTTCTGGAAATGAATAGTGTTGATTGCACAACCTTGTGGATGTATTTAATGCTGCTGGATTGCACAAGCCTGTTTTTTCCAGAAAGGAAAGCAAATGAATTGATCTGTCTAATGGTGTTCAGTGTTTTTTTTAGGATTTTGTTAAGCATTTGATAACTTTTAAACTCATCTTTTTTCATGAACTCAAAAGACTCAAAGGTCAGAGTTCTCAAACTTGGACTCATCCCAAATACCTTAATAAATATTGAGCAGACACAGGAACCAAGATAAAGGCATAGGTAAATACACTTTGCCTCCTTGTACAACCAAAGAATGAAACAACCAATTTAAAAACAAAAACAACCAGACAATTGAACTGAATGGAAGTCTGACTCTAAGGAGTTAAAGAAGAAACATTTATGCAGGCTGGCAGGAGGGGTGGAGACGGGCAGCCAGGGAAGAGAGGACACGCAGCAAGGTGGCAGCTGGCAGACTAGGCAGTCCCACATTTGCATGCAGATAAACTGGGAGGCACCAATGGGAGAGTGAGACAGACCACACAACCCAGGTTTCCACTGTGGGCAAGATAAGGCCTCAGAACCTCTAGTTTTACAAACTTGTGGGGGTTGTGATGGCAGGAGAAATTGCTAGTCTCTTGAAACTGGGGTGAGAGCCAAGTAGCTAGCATTGTTCCCTCTCTGACCACCTACCCACATATAACACCACAATGCACCAAAGTGGGTTGCCTTGCCCTGGCAAATACCTAGGGTTCTGCCCCTTACAACATAAAAGGTGTGCTAAGCAGAAGAAATATGGCCCAAATGAAAGAACAGATCAAAACTCCAGAAAAACAACTAAGCAACAAGGAGATAATCAACCTATCAGATGTAGAGTTCAAAACACTGGTAACCAGGATGTTCACAGAAATGATTGAGTATGGTCACAAAGTAAAGGAAGAAGTGAAGGCTATACAAAGAGAAATAATATTCAGGGGACCAACAGTGAAAGGAAGGAAACTGGGATTCAGGTCAATGATTTGGAATAAAAGAAAGAAAGAAACATCCAGTTAGAACAGAATGAAGAAACAAGAATTCAAAAAAATGAGGAGAGGCTTAGGAACCTCTGGAACAACTTTAAATTTTCCAATAAGTGAATCATAGGGGTGCCAGAAGGAGAAGAGGAAGAGTGAGAAATTGAAACTTATTTGAAAAAATAATGAAAGAAAACTCCCCCAATCTGGCAAAGGAAATAGACATACAAGTCCAGGAAGCTCAGAGAATCCCAAAAATGTAGGACCCAAAGAAGAACATGCAAAGACACATAATAATTAAATTACCCAAGATTAAAGATAAGGAGAGAATCTTAAAAGCAACAAGAGAAGAGAGTTACCTACAAAGGAATTCCCATAGGACTATCAGCTGATTTCTCAAAAGAAATCTTGCAGGCAAGAAGGGGCTGGAAAGAAGTATTCCAAGTCATGAAAGGCAAGGACTTACATCCAAGATTATTCTATCCAGCAAAGCTATCATTTAAAATGGAAGGGCAGATAAAGTGCTTCCAAGATAAGGTCAGGTTAAAGGAGTTCTTCATCACCAAGTCCATATTACATGAAATGTTAAAGGGACTTATCTAAGAAAAAGAAGAAGATAAAAAACTATGAACAGTAAAGTGACAACAAACTCACAACTATCAGCAACTGAACCTAAAAAATACAAAACAAAATAAACTAAACAAACAACCAGAACAGGAACAGAATCTCCGAAATGGAGATCATTTGGAGGGTTATCAGCAGTGAGAGGGAGTGTGGAGAATGGGGAAAAGGTACAGGGAATAAAAAACATAATTAGTAGCTACGAAATAGACAGGAGGAGGTTAAGAATAGTGCAGAAAATGTAGCAGCCAAAGAACATATATGTACGATCCATGGACATGAACGGAGTGGGGGAATGCTGGAGGGAATATGGGTAGTGTGCAGAGGGAAGTAAAGGGGAGAAGAAGAGAATGGGACAACTGTAATAGCATAATCAATAAAATATACTTAAAAAATCGAGTTGTCAAGTTCCTTAATTTCAGGTACCAATTAAAATTTTAGTATATGAGTGGACATTTTACCATATTTTAGGGGAGGCATATTTTTCAAAAAATAGTCTTTTTTCTGATTTACCTTCCAGGTGATGTTAAGTTTTCTTGGGTGAAGGTGTCTATACCAGAGGGTGCATAATTCCAGATGATTTCTTCAGCAGCAATGTAGTAGCGTCTAATGTGTTTCCTATGGCTATTGTCCTCTGAAGAAGGCTTCTTACAGTCTTGTACCAGGAAAAAGGCCTGCAAACCAGCTGAAAACCACAAAGGAACAGATGTATTATAGAGCCAATGTTTCTCCTATTGCCTTGTAAATGACAGATGGAAACTGAAAAAATAGATAGCCAGAAACAGTTATTATAAATTAGGGGAAACAGTTATAAATAAATTACTACTGATGGAAAATTCAAGCAGTTTTTTTAAAACTTCTCTATATAACATACAGAAAAGATATTAATGAGTGATGTTTTCAAAAATGTGGTATGATTTTCTGTGGGCTTTTACATGGGAGGTCTTTTGATGAGAAAAAAAGACTTTAATAAATAAGTGAAGAAGAAAGGCTTTGCCGTGTTTTAAAAGGTAGTGTGGGGTAGAGGAGGAGGAATGGAATGGACATCTGTAGTTATTGTTCTCTCACAGGAAATGGTCGGGCATGTGCTGTGCCAGGCCTTCTGCTGCCAAGGTCACATGTGAGAAGTGAGATTATGTTTGAAGGTCAAAGCAACATATCCAAAGATCCAGATTAAGCTTTAATTTCTTCAGGAGACCAGTATTACAAACAAATGTTTTTCAAAAACTAGGAAAGTTTTATTACATTATATGAAAGAGACAAAGAAGGGATTCATCAAGTTAAATCAAGGAATAGCTGACTCAAATAAAAAACAAAGTTGGTTTGGACAACAATAAAAAAATACAAAGAAAGAATGAAAAAAAAGTTGGCTATATTTGATAGAACCAAGTTAAAAAAACAGACTAATTTTCAGCACAATATACAAATATTACAGTGTTCACAATATGGTGTAAATTTTACAAAGCTGAGAAACTGTACACAGTATTATACTTTAAGGGCAGTAGTATACTTTTATGGCCAATTGTTCTTTTCCAAAAATTAATATATTTTCCAGATTTCATTAGTTTATAAATATTTCAGTCTTTCAGTCTTTTAAATTATATTATGGTGCATACCATCATAGGGATAAATTTAAATTACCTGTTCAAAGTTCATATCATTCCCAATATATTTAGCTTTTAGTTTCTGATTCCTAACGATTATCACATTAGTAATATAACTGAGGCAGGACTCTTTTTTTTTTAGCTGACAGCTAATTTCAGGTAAAGACGTCCTACCTTTCAGATGGTTTAGATTCTGACAGCTAAGAATCCATTCTCCAGGGTTCTGGGCCACCATGAAAGCCTCAGAAAGGGTAGCAGGAAAGAGATTGATTGTATCCACACGGTAGTTCTTGTAAGTCAATGTTTGGCCGTGGAAGAAAGCTGCATGCACATCAATTTCATTACCCATGCCAAAAAGATACCATTTCACTCTGTCCTCTGCACACATGGACAGTCCTGGGAGACTTCCAAAAGCATATCCATTCACAGCTGTGAGTCAAGAGCAGAGATTGTGACTGATAGACATTGTTGCCTGGGATAATGATAGTTACTGCTGCAGAAATAAATCAATTTGGGATTGAAAACACCTGGCACATATACTACTATTCTCCCCTCTCTCATACCCACATCAGTCATTACTAATCCATCACAGCACTCTTTAATTTTGGACCTGAATTCAGCTTCAGGATTCTTTTCAACACAGTACTAGCAGATGAACAGGACACTGAAGATAAAGCCTATTTACTGTTTTTGTTACAAACCATATTTGTTAATACAGATGTGTACATATATACAAAACACACACAAGTAGTGAATACAAAAAAGACAGATGGTTATTTAGTAATTGATCATTAATTAGGTTGATGGTGGTAGTATGGATGATTTCTTCTTGTTTATCAAAATTTTTCCAGTTTTCTATAGTAAAAATAAATTGATTTTTTAATAAGAAAAAAAGAAAGGGCTTTTTTTAAAAAAAGATTGGAAGGCAGAATTAGAAGACAAATATATGATCTCACCTTAAGTGGAACCTAATCAACAAAACAAACAAGCAAGCAAAATATAACCAGAGATATTGAAATAAAGAACAGACTGACAGTAGCCAGAGGGGAGGGAGGAGGGGATAACTGGGGTAAAAACAGGAAGGGTCATCAAGGAACTTGTATAAGGGACCAATGGACAAAGCCAAAGGTGGGTGGGAGGTGACAGTGGGTGGGGTGGAAGAGAGTGATAGGGGAAATGGAGACACCTGTACTTAAACAACAATAAAAAATAAAGAATGTTCTGTTGAAAGCTTAAAAAAAAAAGAAGACATATGGAGAAGGAAAGAAGAAATACAGGGGACCAGTGAACAGAGCCACAAAAACCTAAAAGTTTAGAAGCAGAATGGCTTGAGAAAAAAAGAAACAGGGTCACTGTTAAAACTGAGTGGTCCTGGAGATAAGGTGGAAATTGGTTCTGGGAGGCACTGTGAAAGTACCCAGTGCAACCAAGATACCAAACCAGCCCTATCCAGACTAGAATTTTGAATGTCTTTTTCTAACATCTATTTTTGTTAACAAAAGGAAAGAGGATGTTCTAGCCATAATAAGCAAAAGTTGGAAACAAAAATCTGTATTTTCTTAATAAGTTTAGTTTTTAGCTTTGATAGTACAATTATTCTTGTATTCTCAGTTTCTTAGTAAAGGTTATTTTGAAGAAACTAAAAACAAGCAAACAGAAATTAAAACTTATTGGTCTAGTTAGTGTTAAGGTATTTGACTTATACAAATTCTGAATGATAGAAAATCACTGAGCTCATTATTCTGTCTCTGAGAATAAAAATAAGAGCCTAGGCAGAAAAGAAAACATTTCTAGAAGAAATAAAGTGAATGGAAATATAGAAGAAACGATGCAAAGTGAGGAGGGACAATGTGTAGGGGAATACCTTTTAGAACTATTTTCCTAAGTATATAATAGTTTGATGTTTTATGATAGCATGATTTTAAGCACTTAGTTTAATAATTTTAGGCTATCTCAAATAATTTTTAGAATGAGTTTGGAAGATAAATATAGAAATATAACATACATATGCATCAATCTCTAAGTGATTATTTTTATCCCTATTTTAGAGAACAATTTGGTGAATCTGGCCTTACCTGTTTTAAAGTTTCAAATTGACCTGTTTAGCTGAGTATCAAGTTGCATGTTCAATATGTTTTGTTATCAGAGCCACAGACCAGAAACAATTTATTCATATGATGTAATAAACCAGCAGAATTAATGGATCAAGAAAAATATGATAAAGGTGACATATCTTTGGCAATCTTACAATGCATTCTGTTACTCTCCTGGAAGTCTTCATTGTCTGCGTCAACTTTCTCTGGTTCGGAGCAGTAGGTTTGAATGTTGTCGTTTAGGTACCAGCTGAGATTTTCATCCACCACAGAAAACATCACTACAAATTCTTGGTCAATATTTTTTTCTTTTTCATTATCCAAAGAATCTAAAGTGAAAATTGTTATTTCAGTAGAACTTTATCTTTACCATGTATTTAAACATGTAATTTATAATTTTAAAACTTTTTATTACTTATCTTCCTAATAAACCACAAATTTAGACTAGTCACTTCCATTTTACAGAATTGGAAACATTTTGGAAGTTTTATGTTCAGTGTTATGGACTTAGCAGACACTAATATATTTGGATGTTCAGTAACCACATAACTATTAAATGCTTTTGGGAAAATGTGAAGGTTGGAATTCAAAGTTGTGTATACATCTTCTAGTGCCTTCAGCCACAAGCCGAGACAAGTCTTTGAAGGTAACTAATGATTGTTCAAGCAAGAATTAGATTTCAAGATCTTGATCTATGTTGTCTTTTTTATGATATTAGAAATAGATAATATAATATTGTATTTACCAACACAAAGCAAATAACCACAGACCTGTCACCATGGAGTGTCACTAAGGGAATCACGTTTGGGTAAAGTATACATGTTTTCAACTCCACTGTGAATTTAGATACAGCAAACCTCTCCCCGAGGAGAGCATATTTCCTGTAGCTCAGCCATATGTATGAATATTTGTTCCATTTATCCCTTCTTCTCCTATGCTGCCCTGCTCTTCCCTTCCTTCCTTTTTTCTAGACTCACTTCCTCTCCACCTTACCTGCCAAATCATAACACGGAAGACTTGACTTATACTTAAAAAACAAACTGCCCTCTCTGTCTCTTGTCTTTTGGTCATACTTGTATATTTTGAGCAATAATGAGACAATGTACCTTTTTTACAGAATATTAAAGGTCCGATGAGTCCTGAGGCAATATCTCTTGGAGCATCAATGTGAGAGTGGTAAATTCTGGTCACACAATTGCCATCTTCGTCAGCAGGACTTTGTTCTTGAGTAGCATACAGCACGTATTTATACTGCTCACCTGGATTTACTTTGTCATCTGCTTTATGAAAATCCGTGGTGTTATCAGGGTAGATGGCCCCTAGGAAGCAACATGCAATGAAATTGCAAATTGAATGTGTTTGAATTTAAAAGAAATAATAGATATTTACTAATTTATTCAACAAACACTTATTCAACATCTATTACATGTCCCCTTGGGGGATGCAGTGATATCCTATTTGAACACAGAGGCTAGAGGGTTTGTAACTTGACAGAAAATGTTATCATTATTTTTCATGTCAACTAAGTGTTCAGGGAGCAGTAATAGAAATATCAGGAGCATAGTGACTTTTGGTTTGTAATTTGAAGAACCACTCTTGCCTTAGAGCCATGGTATGGAAGCATGAACAAAATGGCTATCCTCTCCTATAATTTGAAACTTTTTATATAATATCAGATTTTTGCCTGTGAAGTAACCATGGAATTTTTTATTGTTTTGCTTTTAATTTTGTAAATATCCAAACATATTCAAAAGTTAAGAGAATAATATGTTGGACTGCCATGTTCCTATCAACCCAGGTTTAACAATGATCAACTCAAGGCCAATCTTGTTTCATCTATACCCCCATCCACTCTCGCCTCCATCACCATCTAATTATTTTAAAGCAAATCCCAGACATCACATCATTTATTCATAAACACTCAAGTATGTATCTCTAAAAGATAAGAACTCTTTTTTCTTTTAACACAAACACAAGTATCATACCTTAAAAATGATTAATAAACTAATATACCATAAAATTGTAAAAAAGAAATAAGATGGTAGTCATATGCCTCTATGCTATGAATGTAATTGTTGAGTTCATAAAAAGAATATAAAATGTGTGATTAAAACATTCACCTTCAAGCCCTGGCTGGCGTAGCTCAGTGGATTGAGCTCGGGCTGCGAACCAAAGTGTCGCAGGTTCGATTCCCAGTCAGGGCACATGCTTGGGTTGCAGGCCACGGCCCCCAGCAACCGCACACTGATGTTTCTCTCCCTCTCTCTCTCTCTCTCTCTCTCTCTCTCTCTCTCCCTTCCCTTCCCTCTCTAAAAATAAATAAATAAAATCTTTAAAAAAAAAAAAAAAAAAAAAAAAAAAAAAAACATTCACCTTCTAAAACAATAACTCTGTTTTTAAAAAGAATAGTAATTAATCAAGTCTAATTTTATCTTAATTTTCAGACTTGATCCTTATAATTTCAATAGAGTGTATATAGGCCTTGGCATTTTTGCTTATGATCAGAGCTGACATTTATTGAGATATTTCTATGTACTACCTTTGTCTCTATTTTATACATGAAGAAACTGAAGCACAGAAACTGAAGTAACTTGCCCAAGGTCATTCAGCCAGTACAAGGCAACATTGCCCTTAAACCTTGGTCTATGAATTTTGAAGTCCTTGCTCTTAACTACAGCCAAGCACCAACTTTTTTCATCATCGTTATCATCATTGAGTATTAAGGATGACATAACAGTCCTACATTCAAATAACCTTTTGGTTAATTGTGCCTCATATGTGACTCTTGAGCATGCACCATTGGCTGATATATGAGAGTACCCATGCTGCCTTAGCGGCAGCCGTTTATCTAAAGTTAGGATGGGAGGTGACAATGGCCAAAGTCTATTGACTGTCTTGAATGATGAAACTATCCTTGCCTTGAGTCCTGTTTCCTCCTTTTGGATTTTTTCATTTTCTAGGCCTTCATGCACACTGTTTATATTTCTCGTTCTGACCACTTGGCTGGAAAGAAGTTGGGCACTAGAAGAACTTCCAGCTCTCACTGCCTTTCAGTATGTGTATTCGCCCAGAAATCCCAACACATTCACACTTCACACAAACAAACACACTCAAGAGAAACAAAATATTATTATGATGAACCAAAATAGTGATTAATAAAATAGTTTGGATCTAAACAACATTGTTACTGATTTGACTAGAAGTAGAGTTCATAATCTTAGAAGTTAAAAGGTGTTCCTGCTGAAAAGTGAGAGGAAATTCCAGATAAAGAATGAGCTGAACTTACCCTCATGTTCCTTAAAATAAGTTATGCCATGTGAATGAAAAGTGTAGGGCCTAGAGGCAAAGTTTTTTAAGTGGACATGAATGGTATCTCCAGTTTCTGCTTTGATTATAGGGCCTAAAAACCCCAGCCACGCAGGTTTTTCTATCGTCTTACTAAAGGTTTCATCTGTGTATTGAAGATAAATGGCCTTCTTGTATATTCGCCCAATTCTGTCGGGGCCACTTTGAAGATAGACATTGGAATCTTCCCTGCAAAGGAAAAGAAGACAGTCATTGTATCAGAAGCCATCGTTTCCGGGGGTAACATTATAATTCAAAGAAATTAATGACCGTATCACATTAAATGTTTGTCTATTGTTGTAGAGGTGCCTCCAAAAAATGAAGAGGAGAACTGGCACTTAGTCCTGGTGTTTTAATTATGTGAAGTGTCCCACATCATGTATGCAGCAGAGAACCATCTGTAAAGGTGCCATAGACATACGATGCACCTTACCAGAGTATGTCTTTCAAGATTTTTATATTAAAACACAGAGGAATTATGGAATAGAATATAAAATTAAAGTGAAATATTAAGGTAAAGCAGTTAAGACATTTGTCACTTATGGTAAACCTCTTTCGGCTTCTGGAAAAGTTTGAGTTTATAAGCAATCAATTTGTATATTTATGTGTGTGTGTATATATTTATATATACTATAAAGTAGTAGTAGTATTTATATATACTGTAAAGTAGTAGTAGTAGTTAATTAATGATGTTAAATTAATTCTATTATTTTTTTTCTTTTAGTAGCACTAAATCAAGGTCAGAATTGATGTGTATGGCATATGGGGGTTTTAAAATTACCTTTGGATTCAAATTACCCTTATTTTTTTAATCCCTTGCTACCAAGAATACTTGAACATTGAATGTTTATATTCTGATTAGTGGCTGATTAACAGTTGCTTAAAACTTTCCTAAAAAAAATCAGTGAAATCAACAGGGGCCAGGGAAAAAAAAAAGAAAAGAAAGGAAGAGAGAGAAAGTGAGTTTGGTATTCCAACTTTGGAGCTGATTCTGAAGTTATTGTCCTTAACAGAAGCTTGGACAGAAGCTTAGTGGGATCTGTGGGTGCTGTCAGTTAGTGGTTTAGGGGGACCCATTTTAAACCTGGGCTTTGGCAAGCCCCTCTTCTACAACTGAGCAACCAACATTTCCTCCAGAAGAATAAAGCCTGATAACACACAGGCTGATGATTTGGGGTGTGTGTTTGGGGGGTGTGTGTGTGTGTGTGTGTGTGTGTTGATTACTTTTGTCTCAGGGACTTTTGATGCCTCCTTATATTCCACTCAACCCCTGTAGGCCCCAAATAACCTGACTGAGGAATAAACATCATCCTGTTTCCTCAGCTGTAAGCTCATAGGAAAGAGTGAGAGATATTTTCCTTTTCTTTTTCAGAACAGGAGTAGGTCTTGTCTGGGAGCTCTGGAGTTTCGTTGCTGCAGAGTTTAAAGATTTAGTTTTTTAAAAATCTAGGGCTTTAGCCAAAATTTTCTTAAGCTTTAATGTGCATAGGTATCTACTGAGGACCTTGATAAAATGCAAGTCCCTGAGCCCCACACCCACTGATTCTGATTCTGTGCATCTGACTTGGGGATCAGACATCTGCTTTGACTAAAAATATCCTCACCTCATGTGTTCTGATGCTTCTCTGGATTCATTCAATAGCCTGAGTTGGGGAGGCTCTGAGGTGAAGGAAATGGCCCCCAGCTGCCCAGTCCTAGAGGCAGTGGAATTCCCAGAGGTAGTGAGACAGAAAGGTGTCAGGGCCTATTTCCAGACCAGACTTGGTAGTGGCCACGCCTCTGCTGGTATGGTTCCATGGGAGCATCAGATTAAACCTGGGTGCTGGAGCCAAGGAGCATGCGTGCTTGGCAGTGGCTGTGGCGGCTGAGTTTGGGCAGCAGGAGCAGGTGCTGAGAATAGCAGAGACACCGTGCTCTGGAGTGACCAGGGGGTTTTGCCAATGAGCATGTCACAGTTGTTATCATACACCAAACACCCCCATTTTCCTGACTTGTGTAAACCCAAAGATTCTCAAATTTTTCACTTAAAAACAAATGAGATGGAGCCCCCTTCCCCATGTGGGTGGGAGGAAGGCCAAGCTAAGATGTTTGAAAAATAAAGTAACACCTTTGGATCCAATATGGAATGGCAAATTCATGATTATGCCACAATTTCCATTTGTTTTCATTTTCTAATTGTTTGTTGCAGTTTCCATTTTGTTAGAACAAAACAGAAAAAAATATTCAGGCAGGCTCAGAGTCTTCAAGGACATCAAAATGCATGGAAAAACAGCAGGACAAGAATATCAATCCCCCCTGCCTCCTAAATTACAGCATTACTAGCAACAGGAATGTTCTTAATAAACAGATGTTTTAACAAACAGCAAAACTCTGAGGCACTGAAGACCACTGAGATGCAGACAGATCATCCAGTCCGTACTGCTGACAGGAGCTAATCAAGAGTCCCATTCCAGTCTGGCACACAGCTGCAGCAGCAGAGCCTGCAGAGTGAAGATGCAGCCCTCTGTCTCATCAGAAGAACCTGGACCTCTTGATCTCACAGGGTGCATCTAAACACCAGGGTAAATTTTCCCCAGTGTCTGTACACATTCCTATTGCTAGGAGATTGGTCCCAATTTTATATATATATGTGTGTGTGTATATATGGCTCATATATATATAGTAATATATTACTATATATAGTAACATTATACTATATTACTATAATATATGTTACTATATATAATAGCCTAGTAACCTAGGTTACTATGCATAATAACCTAGTAATATAATAGCCTAGTAACATGTATATTACTATATATAACTACATATAATTATATATATAGTAATATATATTAGATATATACTTTAATTTGTATTTTACCATGTCCTGTTGATGCATATCTCACACAAGGCCAAAGTTGAAAAATAGTTCTCAAATCCCTTTTTTATTGATTGATTTTAAAGAGAGAGAGGGTGGAAGAGAGAAAGAGAAAGACAGAGAAACACTGATTTGTTGTTCACTTATTTATGAATTCATTAGTCACTGGTATGTGGCCTGACCAGAGATCAAACCCATAACCTTGGCATATTGGGATGACACTAACCAACTGAGCTCCCTAGCCAGGGTTGAATAGCTCTTATTCTTAAAGCTTCATTTAAATACAGTGGTATGCACAGCAAAGGAAATCGTCACCAAATAAAAAGAAAACTCACAGAATGGGAGAACACATTCGCCAACACATCTGATAAGGGATTAATATCCAAAATTTATAAAGTACTTATAAAACTCAATACCAAAACAAACAACACAATTAAAAATTGGGCATAGGACCTGGGAGATACTTCTCCAAAGAGGACATACAAATGGCCAATAGACATATGATCAATGTCACTAATCATCAGAGAAATGCAAGTTAAGACCACAAGGAGATACCATCTCCCACCTGTCAGAATGGCTATCATCAAGAAATCAAAAAACAAGTACTGGATAGGACGTGGAGAAAGGGGAACCCTTTTGCCCCGTTGCTGGGAATGCAGACTAGTATAGCCACTGTGGAAAGCACTATGGAGATACCTCAAAAAATTAAAAATGGATCTGCTTTTTGACCCAGTAATCCCACTTCTGGGAATATATCCAAAGGAAACCAAAACACTAATTCAAAATAACATAAGCACTCTTATGTTCATTTCAGTGTTGTTTACAATCACAAAGATATGGAAGCAGCCCAAGTGTCCATCAACAGATGAGTGGATAAAGCAACTATGGAACATTTATACAACGGAATACTGCTCAGCTGTAGAAGAAGAAGAAGAAGAGGAAGAAGAAGAAGGAGGAGGAGGAGGAGAAGGAGAAGGAGAAAATTGAACCCTTTGCAACAGTATGGATGGACTTGGAGAATATTATGCTAATGAAATAAGCCAGTCAGAGAAAGACAAATACCATATGATTTCACTCATATGTGGAATCTAAGGAACAAACTAAACTAACAAGTAAAACAGAGACAGATTCATAGACGGAGAGCAGGCTGACAGCTAGTTGAGGGGGGATGTTAGGGGGTGGAGGGATAGACCAAAAAGGACTCATGGTCATGGACGACAGTGTGATGATTGCTGTGGGGAGAGGGGTATAAGGGGACTAAATGCTAATGGAAAAAATATAATAAAATATTTAAAAACAAATAAATGCAGTGTGTATTTATATTTTCTAAAAGTGACTCCAAAGCGCTTAGTCACATCTCATTTCAATAGAGCAGGCTTTGATAAAATGCTTTCATTGCATTGAAATTCTCCTGTATTAATTATTTCCTGAAATAGGAGGTGCATTGCTTAAGCTTTATGGTTTCTTGTACACAATGATTTCAGGGGGAGGGGATTGAAAATTATTTTTCAAATAGTTGATCTGAAGTTTTAATATATTCAGGATTTTTAAAATTTGGAACTCCTTTTATATACATAGCAATATGTAAAATATGTTTCACATCTTGTCTTTTGTGGTGAAACAAAATGAAGTCTTAACCAAATTGAGAAATATTTCACATCATGTGATACTTAATGGGGAGGTGTATTTGTTTATGTTCTGCTTCCAAATGAACATCAGTGGGTCCTTGGGGAATATCTATTAAATTACAAGAGCACCACTTGGGGACAAAGGGTCAGTTACTGGAAGATTGCAGGAAGTTTGCCAGTCAGACATTCCATCCGAAGAATCTATTATAGTTGTTCTTTGAACCAAGAAAATAACTCACATTAATTGCAGTTCTTCCTGTTGGCAATTGTAACATGCTCCCTTCTATTCATTAGAATAGCTGTGTCCCTGGCTAAGTAATCACATCCTTCCTGTTTCATTCTTTTTTGTCCCCCAGTTTCTATAATCCTGTAGCCAACTCCTGTAATTTCTGGTAGGGTCAGACCCAGAAGTGAATTTTTAATGGTAGGAGAATTTAAAATAATTTTATACTGTCTTAGAAAGATAATAATAATGCTATTCCCTTCCATAAAAATTCATAATGCACTCAAGTGGTCTTGACTAATGTTTATTATGGTTACTAAAATGTGGTTACTAATATGTGCAAAGTTTCTGGATTTTTGGCTTCATTAATTGAGACATAGAATATGAGTTTTCTATTGCTGCGTAATAAGTTATGGCACAGCAGCTTAAAACAATATTCATTATCTCACAGTTCTGGCAGGACATGACTGAGTTCTCTGCTCAGGTTATCACAAGATGTTGGCTGGATGAGTGCTAGTCAGGAGGCTTTGTGGGCAAACTCACTCCCAGTTAATCCTCATTGTTGGCAGAATTCAATTCATTGTGTTTGCAAGATTGAAATTTTTGTTTCATTGCTGGCTGTCAGCTTAGGACCTCTCCCAGTTCCTTGTATTCCTTGTCAAGTGGCTCATTTTATCTTCTAGTCAGCTACAGTTCCTCAAATCCTCAAATCTTTGAATCTTTCTGACTTCCTCGTCTTCCACTGGAGAGCCCTCTGCTTTTGATTATGCCCACTCTATTTTAAAGTCAACTATGCCATTGAATATAAGAAATCATGGGAGGGATAACTCATGATATTGCAGAGATTTGGGATAAGACATCTTTGGTGATCATTTAAAAAATTCTGCCTGCTGCACATAGGAATCACAAGGAAAACAGTCAGGAATTAACTGGTAGACAAAGACTCAGATTATAGGTCCTAACTAGCTTTACTCCACTGGCACAATGTGAACACAGTGCCTAGTATCAACCTTCTTTTGAGGCTGTTCTCAGGGGAAATAGCAATTGTGATAATAAACCTTAGAGCTTGAGAAGTGTAAGATGCTAGAGCTGTTTAATTAGCTCCTTCACATAGGCTGTTCTGTATAATGTATTTGTAACTCACTAGCTATTGCTTGCACTTTTTTATTTGGCAACCTTGGAATATAAGTGATTGTAACTGACTTTTCCAGATTACGTTAGCTAATAATTATAACTTTTTTATCATAAAAATTTTAAGATCATTTTTGAAGGCGTAAAGTGAATGCCTTCAGTGCAAACCTTTTATTAAAAAATATTTCATTTGCTTTCCTATTTGCTTAAATAGGGGATACTTTAAAAATTATTTTTTTCTGATAATAATAGTAAATACAATATTTATTGACTTCTTTTGGTATTCTGATCACTCAACATCATAATTATAAAACTTATTATTATACTATAGGGTGAAATGTTCTTAGTTCATTTTCTATTTTTTTGGCCAGAATTCGAGTTGCAATTACTTCTTAGTCATTGATTTTGCTAATAATGACATCTTCACTATACCATTTCTGGTTTATTTCTCACATCCATGATGGGCTGGAAAGCGAGGTCATGAGGTCTGTAAGAACTGTGTTTAAATAAGAGACAATAAGCCTGAGTGAGAGCCTATAAAGTCAGTGTAAAAGGGTATTGTGATAACTGTTCTTGTGCTTAGAGATTTTTCACTTCTAGCTTTCTATATGTCACCAGGGAAAAAAGTTAACCTGAAGATAACAGGAGTACTATTATTTGTTGCCATTATATAGACAATAAACACAATAAATATTTAATTAGTGCCTACTATAGACTACTATCATGCCAGAAGAGACTGTTGTGCTTAGTAATTGTTTTATATGTGTATGTCTCTCATTATTATTTAAATATAAATTATTTAGGAGCAGAAAACTATATTTTATAGAATGTTTAACTATTTATTAGTTTATGGATGTGACAGATAAGGTACATACCTTAGAAAATGTCAGAAATATAGAAAAATTACTTTTGACCTCATTCCTTCAGAAATGAATATTATTGATATTAATATAAGAGAGGTAGACTATTTTCCTAGTTAAAAAAATCCATATAGGCCTTGGCTGGTATGGATCAGTGGACTGAGTGGTGGCCTGTGAACCAAAAGGTCACTGGTTTGATTCCCAGGCAGGGTACAATGTCTGGGTTGTGGGCTGGTTCCTAGTAGGGGGTGTGTGAGAGGCAACCACACATTGGTGTTTCTCTCCCTCTCTTCCTCCTCCCTTCCCCTCTCTCTAAAAATCAATAAATAAAACCTTTTAAAAAAGAAAAGAAAAAGTAATGACAGAAAACTTCCCTAATTTGATGAAAGAAAAAGTTACCCAAGTCCAGGAAGCATGGAGGTTCCCAATCAAGAGGAACCCAAAGAGGCCCATGCCAAGGCACATCATAATTAAAATGGCAAAATTCAAAGACAAAGAGAGAATCTTAAAGGCAGCAAAGGAGACACAGGAATAACATACAAAGGAGCTCTGATAAGGCTAGCAGCTATTTCTCAACAGAAACGCTAAAATCCAGAAGAGAATGACAAGAAATATTCTAAGTAATAAAAGGCAAAGGCCTGCAACCAAGACTACTCTACCTAGCAAGGTTCTCATTTAAAATGCAAGGTAAAATAAAGAGTTGCTCAGTAAAAAGAAGGCAAAAAGAGTGCACCTCTACCAAGCCAACATTGTAAGACATGCTAAAAGACTGCTTTAAAAAGATGAGAAAGAGTGGGAGAGAACACAGGTACAAAGGGAAAAATGATAATGAATAAGTACCTATCAGTAATAAAAATGTAAATTGATAAATGCTCTAATCAAAAGACATAGTATAGCATAACAGATAAGAAAACATGACCCACACATACACTGCCTACAAGAGACCCACTTCAGAACAAAAGACCTACACAGACTAAAAGTGAAGAGTTGGAAAAAAATATTCCAAGCAAATGGACAAGAGAAAAAGTCGGGGTAGCAATACTTATATCAGATAAAATAGATTTCAAAACAAAGGTCACAAAAAGAGACACAGAAGGACACTTCCTAATACTCAAGGGTAGAATCCATCAAGAAGACATAAAAATTCTAAACATATGCACTCAATGTAGGGGGACCCAAATATATAAGGAAAATTTTGGAGGACTTCAAGAAAGATAATGACAGCAACACACATATAGAAGAGGATTTTAACACCCTATTGTCAAGAATGGATAGATTTTCCAAATAAAGAATTAACAATGATATTGTTCCATGGAACAATTCTCTAGATGAAATGGACTTAATTGACATATACAGAAACTTTCACCCCAAAGTTGCAAACTACATATTCTTTTGAAATATACGTGGAACATTTTCAAAGATTAGACCCCGTGATAGGACACAAAACAAGCCTCAACAAATTGAGGATAATTGAAATCATATCAAACATTTTCTTGGACCACAAGGGCCTGAAACTAGAAACCAACCTCAAGGAAAAAACTGAAAAATAGTCAAATTCATGGAGACCGAATAACATGCTATTAAACAATGAATGAGTTAACAATGAGTTCAAGGAAGAAATAAAAAAGTTTCCAGGAACCAATGAAAATGAACACATGACATCCCAAAACCTATGGGACACAGCTAAGGGGGAAGTTCACAGCAATACAGTTGTACCTACAAAATATGGAAAAATTTCAAATAGACAACCTAACAATATATCTGCAAGAACTGGAGGAACAACAAACAAAGCCCAGAGTAAGCAGAAGGAAGGAAATAATCAAGATCAGAGCAGAATTAAGTGACATAGAAACTAAAAGAACAATTCAAAGGATCAATGAATCAGGAGCTGGTTCTTTGAAAAGATCAACAAAATCAACAAGCATTTAACTAGACTTATCAAGAAAAACAGAGAGGGGAGCCAGATAAATAAAATCTGAAATGAAAGCAGGGAAATTACAACTGATATCACAGAAATATAAAGGAGGGTAAGAAATTACTGTGAATAACTATATGCCAAGAAATTTGAAACCTGGGTGAAATGGACAAATTTCTAGAAACATAATCTTTCAAAACTGAATCAAGAAGAAGAAAACCTGAATAGGCTGATAATTGCAGCTAGTGAAATTGAAGCAGTAATCAAAAAACTCCCAACGCACAAAAGCCCTGAACCAGATGGTTTCACAAGATAATTTTATAAAACATTTAAGGAAAAGCTCACCTCTATCTTGTTACACTATTCTGAAAAATCCAAGAAGAAAAAAGCCTCCCAAATTTTTTTTATGAGGCCAGCATCATCCTAAACCTAAAGTCAGATAAAGACACAACAAAAGAAAGCAAACTACAGGCCAATATTGCTTATGAACATAGATGCTAAAATCCTCAACAAAATATTGGTGAATCACATCAAGCAGTACATTCAAAGGATCATACACCATGATCAAGTGGGATTCATCTCAAGGATGCAAGAATAGTATTATAGTCACAAGTCAATAAACATAATACATCACATAAACAAAAGGAAAGACCAAAATCACATAATCATGTCAGTAAATGCTGAAAAAGTATTTGATAAAGTACAGCATCCATTAATTACAAAAACACTCAGCAAAGTGGGAGTAGAGGGAGCATTCCTCAACATAATAAAGGCCATATATGAGAAAGCTAAACCAACATCATACTCAATGGGAAAAACTAAAAGCTTTCCCCCTAAGATCAGGAACAAGACAAAGGTGTCTGCTTTCATTACTTCTATTCAACATAGTATTGGAAGTCCTAGCCACAGCAATCAGACAAGAAAAAGAAAGAAAAGACATTCAAATCTGAAAGGAGTAAAACTGTCATTGTTTGCAGATGACATGATGGTGTACATAGAAAACCCTACAGACTCAACCAAAAAATTACTTGACTTAATAAGTGAATTTGGCAAAAACAGCAAGACACAAAGTCAATATTCAGAAATAGAAGCATTTTTGTACACCAACAACGAAATATCTGGAACAGAAATTAGGGGGGAAAATCCCATTTACTATAGCAAGAAGAAAAATAAAGTACTAGGAATAAACCTAACCAAGGAGGTAAAAGACCTATACTTGGAAAACTACAGAACATTGAAAAAATAAATTAAAGAACACAAATAAATGGAAGAATAAAACCTATTCATGGGTTCGAATAATTAACATCATTAAAATGTCCATACTACTCAAAGCAATTTGTAGATTCAATGCAATCCCTAATACCAATGCTGTATTTCACAGATATAGAACGCACATTTCAAAAATTTATATGGAACTATAAATGACCCTGAATAGCCTCAGCAATTTTGAGAAAGAAGAACAAAGTAGAAGGGATCACAATGCCTGATATCAAACTATATTACAAGGCCACTGTAACCAAAACAGTCTGGTACTGGCATAGGAACAACACATAAATTAATGGAACAGAATAGAGATCCCAGAAATAAACCCATGTCTCTATGGTCGATTAATATTTGACAAAAGATCAGGAGAATAAAGTGGAGTAAAAATAGCCTCTTCAAGAAATGGTGTTGGGAGATCTGGACAAGTACATGCAGAAAAATTAAACTACACCACCAATTTACACCATATGTCAAAATAAACTTAATACGGATAAGAGATTTAAATATAAGTTGTGACACCATAAAAGTCCTAGAGGAGAAGATAGGTAGGAAAATTTCAGATATCCCATGCAGCAATACTTTCACTGATATGTCCCCTAGAAAAGCAAGGGATATAAAGGAAAGAATAAACAAATGGGATTACATCAAATTAAAAAGGTTCTGCATGGCTAAAGAAAACATCAGCAAAATGAAAAGGGAACCAACTGTATGGGAAAATATATTTTTCAATGGTACTTTGGACAAAGGTTTGATCTCCAAAATATATAAAGAACTCACACGACTCCACACTGGGAAAACAAACAAGCCAATTAAAAATGGGCAAAGGACCTGAACAGATATTTCTCCAAGAAGGACATACAGAGGGTCCAGAGCAATGTGAAAGGGTGTTCAGCATCACTAGCCATCAGAGAGACGCAAGTTAAAATTACAATGAGATACCACTACACACTGGTCAGAATGACCATCATAAACAAATCAATAAACAACAGGTGCTGGAGAGGTTGTGGAGAAAAGGGAACCCTAGTGCACTATTGGCAGGAATGCAGACTAGTGAAGCCTCTATGGAAAACAGTATGGCATTTCTTCAAAAAACTAAAATGGAACTGCTTTTTGACTGAGTGATTCCACTGCTGGGATTCCACTGCTGGGATTATACCCTAAAAATCCTTAACTATCAATTCAAAAGAACCTATGCACCCCAATGTTCATAGCAGCATTACTAATAACAGCCAAGTGCTAGAAACAGCCTAAGTGCCCACTAATAAATGAGTGGATAAAAAAACTGCTACGTGTACACAGTGGAATACTATGCAGCAGAAAGAAGGAAGGAACTCCTACTCTTCATTATAGCATGGATGTAACTGGAAAGTATTATGCTAAGTGAAATAAGCCAGGTGGTGAAAGACAAATACCATATGCTCTTACCTATAAGTGGAACCTAATCAACAAAACAAACAAGTAAGCAAAACAGAACCAGAGACATGGGAATAAAGAACAAACTGAAAGTGATCAGAGGGGAGGGGGAGGGGGGTAACTGGGGAAAGAGGGGGAAAGATCAAGTCAAGGAACATGTATAAAGTACCTTCAGACAAGGGACAATGTGGGGGGAGGATTGAGTGTGGGAGGGTGTGGTCAGGGCAGAGGAGAGCAGTGGCGGGGGGAGTGAGGACAAATGTAATTGAACAACAATAAAAAATTTAGAAAAAATGAAATTGGGATTTTGAATGGGATTGTATTAAATCTGTATTTTGCTTTGGATAATATGGCTATTTTAACTATGTTGATTCTTTCAATCTATGAACACAGAAAATTTTCTATTTCATTGCGCCTTTTTAAATCTCTTTTAATAATGTTTTGTAGTTTTCAGTTTATAGGTCCTTCACACACTTTGTTAAGTTTATTCTAGGTATTTTATTTTTTTGGTTGCAACTGCAAAACAATGTTTTTTTTCAAATTTGTTTTTCTGAAGTTTAATTGTTAGTATATAGGAAAGCAGTGGATTTTTGTACAATGATTTTTGTATACTGCAAGTTTACTGTATTTGTTTATTGTTTCTAATAGTGCTTTGGTGGTGTCTTTAGGGTTTTTATATACAGAATCATATTATCAGCAAAAAGTGACACATTTGTTTCTGCCTTCCCAATTTGGATATGTTTTATTTCTTTCTCTTGCCTGATTGCTCTGGCTAGGACTTCCAGAACTGTATTGAACAAAGGTGGTGAGAGTGGGCATCCTTGCCTTGTTTCTGATTTTAAGGGAAAAGCATTTTAAGGAATATTCAATATTTATTGAATATGATATTGGCTGAGCGCTTATCATTTGTGGCCTTTATTATGCTGAGGTACTTTCCTTTTGTACCTATTTTATTGAGTGTTTTAATCATAAATGGATGTTGCATCTTATCAGATACTTTTTCTGCATCCATTGGTAAGATCATATGATTTTTAGTCTTTGTTTTGTTAATGTGGTGTATTACACTGATCAATTTGTGTGAGTAGAACCGTCCTTGTGCCCTGTAATGCACCCCACTTGATTGTAATGTGTTGTTTTTTTAAATTTATCATTGTATTTTATTTGCTGGTATTTTGTTTCGGATTTTTGCATCTATGTTCATCAGGGATATTGGTCTGTAGTTTTCTTTTTTGTGCATTATCCTTGCCAGGTTTTGGTATCAACACTACTAACATGGATTAGGAAATATTGACTTGACTTCAATTTTTTGGAAGGGTTTGAGAAAGATAAGTATTAAATCTTTGAATGCTTGGTAGCATTAACTAGTTAAGCAATCTGGTTCTGGAATTCTGCTTTTTAGAAGGGGTTTGATGTTTGTTTCAATTTCCTCACTGTTAGTCGGTCTATTTATATTTTCCAATTTTCATGATTCAGTCCAGGAAGGTTATATATTCCTAGGAACTTATCCATTTTTTCTAAGTTATTGAGTTTGGTGACATATACTCTTTCATAGTATTCTGGTAGGATCCTTTGTATGTTTGTGATGTCTGTGGTAACTTCTTTCATTTTTGACTTTGTTTTTATGGGTCTTCTCTCTTTTTTTCTTAGTGAGTCTAGCCAGGTGTTAGTCAATTTTATTAATCTTTTCAAAGACCCAGCTCTTTGTTATATTAATTTTATATAGTCTTTTTGTTCTCTATTTCATTTAATTCTGCTCTAATTTTTATTATTTCTATTCTCCTGAGTTTGGGTTGCTTTTGTTCTTCTCTTTCTAGTTATTTAAGATGCAATGTTAGGTTGTTATTTGGGATTTCTCTTGTTTCTTGACATAGGCTTGTAAGATATAAAGTTCAGTCCTTTTATTACTGCTGTCACTTCATCCCAGAAGTTTTCATATGTCATATTGTCATTCTCATTTGCCCTTCTATGTCTTTTGACTTTTTCTATTTCATTCCATATTTTGCTCTATTCCTCAGTGTGAATCTCTCCACATTAGGAGCAAGTAGAAGATTTTACAATCCGGACTATACTTTTTTTCCAGGTTTATGTATATCTCTTAATCATTTATTTTTACTTATTCACAAACATTTATTTAGCATCTCCTATGTTCAAGGTATACTTATATTCTATGTTCTACCTACAAAGCAGTGAATGCAATGGATGCTTTTGCTGTCATCTCAATATATATTTTCCTTTTAGTTGTCCCAGATCTTCAAGGTCAATATCTGCTTAAACTCAGTTCTCTGCCTAACACCCATCTTGCACTCTTTCCATCTTATTTCTCAGCCCATTCATCTCTACTTCTTTAGGCTTCGTACAACAGGGATGCCAATTACATCCAGTGGTATTTTATCATCCTTTGGTGACTGAATTAGTGTTATAGTCTGAATATTTATGTTCTCAAAATCCAGATGTTGAAACCCTACCCTTTAATATAATGGTATTAGAAGATGAGGCTTTTGGGAGGTGCTTAGTTCATAAGAATGGAGCCCTCATGAATGGGTAAGTACCTAAGAAAAGAAGTTCCTGAGAGATCCATAGCCCCTTCCTCCACACAAGAACACAGTGAAAAGGCCATGAACCAGGAAGACAGCTCTCACTGGAATGCTGGTCTTTAACCTTGGGCAATTTCCCAGACTCCAGAACTGTGAGAAATAAATTTCTGTTGATAATCTACCCAGTTGGTGGCATTTTGTTATAATAACCTTACCTAAGACAGCTGGACATGCTGGTCATTGGAGACAAAGAAGGAAGCAAAAACTTGCTCCCTAAGTTCATTCATACAAAACTTTTAGCATAATATTGGCAAAACTGCTGAAGCCCTGGTCAATATTCACTATTTAGATATAGTAAAAGAAATCACAGGCAGAGTAAACAGTGCCATCTAGAGTCTGCATGACTCCAGGCTGTTGCTGAAACCACAAGAGATTATCAAAACAATGTTGCAGAACCTACTTAGCGCGGACAGTAACAAAGTAAAACAAAGCAATTCTTTCCCACCACTCTTTCACCCCCAAGAAAAATTCTTAATAAATTCCATTTATTTTCTATTCTCTAATTCCTAGAATTAGAGACTTCTTTATTGAAGCATGCTTGGGGCACTCTTGCACTTAGTTTATGCCCAATAAAGCTGATTTGATTTTGATCATGAGTAATGGCAGAAAGTGGTGGTTAGGAGTATGGAGTAAGACAATACTTCTTTTTTTAAATGTGTACGGTTTTTCTATAAAAGCTGCATATAATTTATATTACATTTAATCAAGGAAAATACTAAATCTGTATAAAATAATTGTCCTGGTAAAACCATAAAAATACGTCATACTCCTAAAAAGAGAATATTACCTCAAGCCAAATTTAAGAAAATAATTGCATGATGTATTAATTTTATTTACAATAAATTATTTTTAGATAAGAAATTTCCTTACTGTATATCACTAAATTAATAACAACAATTAGTATTATCATCTATGCACTTATTTTTTACTATGAAAAATTTCAAACATCCAGGGGGTAGGAGTAGAGCTGACTCTCAAAAAAAAAAAAAAAAAAAAAACAACCCAGGAATTTAGAAGACATTTATTAAAGTGTCTTGGGTTTCAATTCCACATTTTGCAGTTTCTGTATATGGCAAATTAAATAAATATTTCATCTTATTGGCTTTCCTTTTAAACTGGTAATTTATAAATTTTATCTATAAACAATAAAAATAGTGACTTACATGTCAACTGAAATAAGTTTCTTTTCCCCATTTCCAGAGGCATAGTCCCAAGTTGTTTCAATAATTCCAATGTAATAGTGCTTTTCTTTTGCCCAGGCTGTGCTATTATATAAAAACAAAAAAATACCCAGCAGCAGAATCTTCATTTTTCCCCCTTCTTGGATCCCCAGAAGCAATGAAGTGAAGTCAGAAGCAGGCAGCTTTATAAATGAGGCTCTCTTCCTTTATTTGCTTAATTGACACAATTTAATGTTGCGTAAGAGTAAACCGTTTGTTAAAGCAAATAACACTTTGCGCTTTTTAGTTCAGTTCTCGTAATCCCAGAAAAAAAAAAAAAACAGTAGTCTGTTGCCAACCTCCTCCGATTACAAATAAAAGTCAACAGTTATTGCTGGTAGACTAGAGTTTGCATAACTCTGTGCTTCTTCCACTCCTTGTGTAAACTTCAGGAAGGCAGAGAGCATCTCTTAAATGCTTCTTATTGTTCCTCCAATAATAGGCCACAGTACAATGCCCCGCAGCTATGACCTGCTAATAGATCGGGATGAAAATTATGCATAGTGGATCGAAACATGTGGCTTTTTACTTTCGAAAAGTCTAACAATACTTACTTGCAACTTTAAAACATGAAACATGATCTTTACCATGCCAAATTTGAGGACCTAAAACTAGAAATTTTATTTTGAAGGAGTTATTTATTCTGTGAGCTCCGAACACATCTGCATAGAAAGTTTACAGGTTATTCTGTATTACTATATGCAAATCAGTAGCAGAGCATATTGGAGGTTGATAATTCTGTTTCAATCATCAAAGAAATCAGACATAAATCAACGTGTCTTTAAAGGCAAAGGTTAGTCTTAGTAAATGTGAGAAAGTGCAAAGTTTATTAACCTGTGAGTTCTGCTTTTGACATGGATGTGAATTTTAGGGAAAAAATGTTTTTAATACTCTATCCTTAGTCACGATGTATTTGTCTAAAAATATAAGGTAGCTTTTTTCTTAGCTAAAGAAAGGCCTGGTGATAACTGCATATTTTGTGCTAGTATAAACTTTTCCTTTAGAATACCACAATCTTTTAGCATTGTATTTGCCAAAAGTTGTTTAAAGAAGGAGATTGGGATAGGAGAAAGTACTCCGATGTTTGAACAATTCGTTTATTTAATTAGCATTACTGAAGGATCCCACTGTGCTGGGGCCGCCCGTTGCTAAGCACTGGGTACAAAACAGTGAACTTCTACCCTCTTCAACTTACATTGATTGCACTTAATAGGGACTGACAATATACAAAGAGTGAAATACCCAGTATTAGCAGCAAGTGCTACGGAGAAAAATAAATCAGTGAAGAATAATTAAAACAGCAGGATGACGATCAAAATCTGGTGGCACCACTTGACATCAGGCAATCTACTTGACCACAGCCTCAGTTTCTCATCCCTGAAATCTCCGTCTCGGAGGTCTGTTTTACGTTCATTGAAATGATCCATGTTAAGGCACATGGTGGACATGCTCCTCTCAGAAGCCAGTAGTAATCTCAAGTAATTGTCTTGATACAGAAAACAGAGACACAGTAGTACACCCAGGATGTCCCAAGACCTCATTCTGGAGTCACCTTAAATGATAGTGCCCCTGCTCCCCACCCTGGCCCACTGAAAGGACTTGAGTGGGGCCAAAATCTTGCCCAGACTCTGCTGGCCAAACTCTGTGCCTTGCAAGATGCTGTTCTTTTTAAAAAATACAGAATTGTAAACTTGAAAACTATAAATTTTTATTAACCAATGCCACCCCAATAATTTCAATAAAAATTTGAAAATTAAATTAAATTAAATTAAATTAAAAAGAATCAGCCCACACTGACAGGCAATCTTTCAGTAGTTCATCTCCGAGAGGAAGGGGACACTTGTTTCTAATTGACACCAAGCCATTTGTATGAGCCAGCAGCTTTCTGGGCACTTCCTTTCCCATCTTCTACTCCATTCTCAAACTCAGTCCTGTGGGTTGAAATGATGGCGATCAGAGCACAACAACAATCCCTGAAGTCACTTCTTCCATCACATTCTACCCTAAAAAACCACTCAGATAGTTACCGAGGGCTCCAGGATGAACAGTTGCAGCTCCCCTCATACTTGGGAAATAAAATGGTTCAATTGCAAAACCCCTGACCAGTGCAGTGAACATTTTATGGGGGAATACAGGAAGGGTTGTAAAGTCCATATTTATGTCCAGTTTTGTGACAGTTGCCCTTCCCATTAAAAGGCATGCAGCTGTGTGGGACAGGAAGTGGGGAAATGCTCTGAACCTCAGACACACCTAAATAAGATGGGAAGAGTACTGGGAGTAATAAGCAACCAGCCCTTGACAGAGTCCTTTGACACTACAAACCTCCTTACAGTGATTTCAGAGTTAGTACCTAAAAGTGAACTGTGAATAATGTTGCTATTGAGCATTTCTGCATTAAAAAAAAATGCATCATGACCAGCAGAGACAGGGATGAGACAAGAAGGCAGGGGACCCACGAGGAGAGGCTCAGCAGACTTAGAGTATTGAGGAACTAGAAGAGAAGAATCTAGATTGCACCGAACAGCTGTCCTCCTACCTGCATCTGTCAGGTCTTGACTTCAGAATAGCAGGTATACTTTATAGTTTGTTATAAATAATTATTATATATCTACAATAACTATCTAGTAACCTGAGTTACATAGCACAAGTTTTAATCATTTTCCACATGTTTTCTTGTCACCTTAAAAATTCCTCACCTGGGTAAGTCTTACTTTCATTAAGCAATCAAGATTCTGGGGCTGATATTGGTTAAAATCAAAGAAGCAGCCATTTTTATAGAATATCACTTCAGCTTTATTTCTGTCTGGCACGATGCAAATTACCTCCACTATTCCTGCTTATACTTGCTAGTGTTTTGTAGATCCATAAGAACTGACTTTCAGCCTCTCCTCCATGATATCAGAAGTATTAAGATGCAAACAAACAAGGATAGCCTTTCACTTTGTGGTAGAGAGAGATGTTAAGTATAAAATAGCAGGTCATTTTGTCCATGACCAATTAGATCACCACAGTGCTATCTTTTTCACAGAAAATTGTGTAACTCCGGAATTTTATGGGTGAGTGTGGTCACGTACAGAACTTTGATAATGAGTCCACTGGCTTGACCTACGAGTCAGGTCAAACACAATGAAGCTGGTCAGTTCATGATTATTTAGGGGATGATGACACAGATAGGTCTTTGGTAGCTCTAACCCCTTTGGTTGCACATGTGTGGGTCAAGGCCCTACTCATCATTTCTAAACATGCAGAGGGGTCACAGGCAAGGGAAGGGAGAAATTCCAGACTCTAATACAGGAAAAGCCAGCCTAATGGTGTTGACATCTCCAGTACTACAGGAAAGGAGATTTTTAAAAATGGCATATGTATTCAAACTACTTATTTAGTCTTGTTCTCTCACAACATTGAATGAAGTGGAAATCAAAGCATATGATTTATTAACAATGGAAGAGAGTCACAATACTAGAATTAATTTTACAAAAAATTAAAGAATATTTATTCATGAGTCTTGATTAGATAGAACTTCAATGTGTTTCCTGAAGCACTTTCCTCCCTTGTCTTGTTTCTATACCACCATTCTGGGTTATACACTCTGCATAGCACTTAATTAACACTTTGATTTGTGCCCAGGTCTTAATTTATAAAGGTGACCCAGTGATGACATGAAGAGGCCAATGCCATTGAAAGAAAATTTGCTGTCACTCACAATTTTCCTAGAATGGAGAGGCACACATGTCATGCAGGGCCACAGGGGGAGGCACTGGATATTTTTAGGAGCAGAAGGAGAAGTCAGGGGGAAAAGGAAGTATAGGTTACAGCCTTTATTGGAGTTTCTGTGGGAAAGGCAAGGCAGGGAAAACAGATTAGGATTGGCTAATTTCAATAATTCCAGCAGGCTTTGGGGAGTAGGGACTATCTCTAGTTGTCTGGTACTTGGTTGTGGTTGATTTAGGACAGGGGAAATAGAGGCTTTGTGAGTGAGAGTTAGATAATGAAATGGTTGAGGGTATGGACATTTGATTGGTTGGTTTGCATATGTAAGTCTGGTTTACTGACAGATTGTTTAGTATCTCTAGGAATTAACGGGCTCTGGGAGAGGCAGTTTCTCCTCAGATAGCAAGTACCCTCTCCCTTCCCTGCAGGTGTTAAAACATATAATATTAAAAATTAGATTCAGACTTCTGGCTAAGATGGAGGTTTAGGCAGATACACGTTGCCTCCTTGTACAACCAAAAGAATCAAAACAACAAATTTTTTTTAAAGATTTTATTTATTTATTTTTTAGAGAGGGAAGGGAGGGAGGGGGAGAGAGACAGACAGACAGACAGACAGACAGACACAGACATCAATGTGCGGTTGCTGGGGGTTATGGCCTACAACCCAGGAATGTACCCTGGCTGGGAATCGAACCTGGGACACTTTGGTTCCCAGCCCGCGCTCAATCCACTGAGCTACGCCAACCACAAAACAACAAATTTAAAAATGAAAAAATAACTAGAATCTCCAGAAAATTGAACTCTATGAAAGTCAGACAATGAAGGAGTTAAGGAAGAAATATTCCTTCAAACTGGGAGGAAAGACAGCTGGGGTGGAGAGGATGCAGAGCAAGCAGTGGCTAGTGGAGTCACCCACATTTGTGTGTGGATGAACTAGGAAAAATAACTGGAGAGTGAGACAGACCACACAACCCAGGGCTCCAGCACAGGGAAATAAAACCTCAAAACCTCTGACTGAAAAAATCTGTGGGGGTTTCGACCATGAGAGAAACTCCCAGCCTCACAGCAGAGTTCACTGGAGTGACCCACAAGATCCTAGAACATACGCAAACCCACCCACCCATGGACATGAACTAAGGGTGGGGGAAATGCTGGTGGAAGGGGATATGCAAGGAGGAGGGGAAAAAATGGGACAACTCTAATAGCATTATCAATAAAATATATGAACAAAGAATTAAAAACATGATTGATACATATTTTGTATCAGAATTATCTGTTTATATGAGTGTCTCCTCTATTAGACTAGGCCTCTTTGGGGCCAATGACTGCTCTTTGTTTTGTATTGAAATCCAGGCACTTAGCATAGTACTTGACTCATAGCTTAATAAATACTAAAAAAGTGAATGAATGTTAAATATAATAACAGTCACTAATGCCAATGTATTTAAAAATTTTATTTCCTTTAGTCCTCACAACTGCCAATTAGTACTTTTTTATTGCTGCTGAAACAAACTGCCATAAATTTAGTGGCTTAAAACAACAAAAATTTATTATATTATAGTTCTGCATGGCAGAAGGCTGACACATATGTCTCACTGTGCTAAAAATCAAGGTGTCAGTGGGGATGCATTCCTTTTTGGAAGTTGTAAGAGAGAACCCAATTCCTGATCCATTCCAGTTTCTAGGGACTGCCCACACTCCTCAGCTCATGGCCCCTTCCCATCTGCAAAGCCAACATGACATGTTGAGACCTTCATGCTTTGCATCACTCTGACTTTCTCTTCTGCTTTCCTCTTCCATTATTAAGGACCCACTGTAGCAATCCTGGATAATCTGTTTTATGGTGAGTTGATTAGAATCTTAATTAGAATATGAACACCTTTGGGAGGCCATTAATTTGCCTACAGAATACCACAAAAGTATTATTATTACTGTCTTCATTTTACAGATGAGGACATTATAGATAAGAGAGGTTTTTATACCTTATCCAAGACTCCAAAGCTGGAATTCAAGTGAAGGCCTGTTGGACACAGAGATGCATTGTGGGCCTGAGGGCATTAGAGCATGGCTCCAGATAGTGTTAGGCTGGGCCTCTCAGGCTGTCTGCTCTTTGGAAGGATTCTGTCCAGAGTGTGGTTGTCAATTTTCAGATTCAGAACTTTCATTTTGTCAGTTTACATAAAGATGACTAGGTTCAGAGGGCTGATAGATTGCAAACAAACTTGAAGAACAAATCAATGTGGTAGTTTACTTATTTAAAAGTAAAGAGACTTAGGCATATTATTGCTCTTTCAAAAAATTGCTTATAACCCTGGCTGGTGTGGCTCAGTGGACTGAATGCTGGCTTGGGAACCAAAGGGTTGCTGCTTGGATTCTCAGTCAGGGCACATGCTTGGGTTGTAGCCAGGTCCCCAGTCGGGGGTGCTCGAGAGGCAACCACATATTGATGTTTCTCTTCCTCTCTTTCTTTTCCCTTCCCATCTAAAAATAAATAAATAAAAATCTTTAAAAAATTGTTTAAAGATTTACTCAGAAAATCATATCATAGAACAAAGTTTTCTTGCTAAGAATAGAATTTGAGCAAAAGAGTGTATATTCTTAAAGCATATTCCTTTACCTATTTTCTTTGATTTTCTTGCATTAACAATATTTCTGTCTAAATATTAATCATTAGATTAAGAGTACCTTTCAATAGTTGTGCAGAAACACTTCCAACTGACACATTCTTGGTTTTGACTCTTACTGTTAAGAATGCATGCAAAGGGGGGATAAACAGTGATAGAAGGAAACTTGACTTGGGTGGTGACAATATACAGATGATGTATACTAGAATTGTGCCCCTGAAACCTATATAATTTTATTAACCAATGTCACCACAATAAATTCAATTAAAAATTAAATTAAGTTAAATTAAAAAAAGAAGACATGCAGATGGCAACCCTCCACTCAACTCCATTCACTAAATCACATTTCACATATCCATTAAATCAGAATTTGCTTATTATTTTTAATTATTATTATTTGTGATTTTTGTGAGTTTATTTGAGTCAAACTGACAACAATTTCTGGGAAGCAAAACTCAACAGATTGAGAAAATGCTCCAGAGACTGGCAGTTTTGCATCTTATTTTACACATTAGAATCAAAGGAGGAGGCGTAAGGGCATTACATGAAACCCATTGGTAATAGGTTAAGGAGGTGGGAGAAAGCGAATTAGGGAAATCTCAGGGATTGGATAAAAAGTAAAAAAATACCCACATATTTCTTTTATATTGGTAGTCATAGGATAGTTAACAGTTAACAATGAACTTGATAACAATAATGATGAGTGGTTTTTGCATCTCAGTTCTAGTGGGGGATTGTGCTCTGAGGGGTCTGGAAAAGGGAAATTACATTGACATTCTAAAATTATGTTTTTATAAATACAAAAAGACAATACTCAGACTCCATTATGGGTGGAGTCTGACTTTGTCAAGGAAGATGCCAACCTAAGACGTTCCTGCCATGATGCACTTTTAGTTAGGAAGTTCAGATCATCCTTTGTGATAACTTTAAGTCTCTAAGTTTCTCCTTTTGAACAAACATCACTCCAAAGGATGCATTGATGATCAATCTTTTGGTCAGATAATGTGGTCCCATGGTGCTAAGAAGGCTTCTTCCTAGGAAGTCTTAGTGTCAGTGTTTGTCTTGCTGAACGATAGACTATTGAGGATGGGACAAGACCTTAACTTTGGGTGGAAAACAAGGCCAAATTGTTCTCAAAAGTAAAAAGCAGGTAAATGGGAGTTAGGCCTTCATTAAGAGAAACACTGGATCATTTCTAACCTATGAACTATCAAGATCCAAGTTTTTGCTGTCTATCTCACTTTTCTGTATTTTGCATCTAGTATAACATTTACTTGTAGTTTGAGGACACACCATACACCTGTTCAGTTTTCATAATCTGACTGTAGGATGAGTTCCACAAAATCAGGATGTATCTAAATACACTGTGACTCCTGTCCATCTCTGAATCCCAAAGTCTAGAGTCATGTTCTTAAATAAATGAATGCATGGTTGAATTGAATATTATTCTTGGTGAGATTTGGGCAACACCACTTTTAGTTCCTTAAAGAATATTCTAGTTATATCAGCAATAAATTTAACACTGAGAAACATCTCAGACTTGGATGCTTCTCTGGGGTTGTAGGAATAGTGGTGATAATTGAATCCATTGATATTAATATTATTATAATTAATAATATGTTCTTATTTGTTTCAATATCAAAGAGCAAAGTAGTATTAATTTTGTTTGGTGTTATAAGAAAATTATTAGTTATTAATTTTTAAGTTCTATTCTGGAGATACATATTGACATGTTTTGGGGTGAAATGCTATGATGTCAAGGATTCACTTGTTAATATCCCAGGTATTCATGTATTACAAAGTTAAGATGTTAAAAAGTAGGAAAAAGAAAGAAAGAAAGAAAGAAAGAAAGAAAGAAAGAAAGAAAGAAAGAAAGAAAGAAAGAAAGAAGGGAAGAAAGAAAGGAAGAAAAAAAAGAAAAAGAAAATAAGAGTCTGACTTTGGCTTCAGTTTCTGGGTTGAACCTTTTTGTTTAACCAACTCCTGATTTGAAACATTCTTACTTATTTTCTAAGGCAGACTTTGTCTGTTAGCCAACCCACAAGTTATTTCCAACTCCTTCTCCTTGTTATTTCTACTATACAGGCTACAAAAGCTCTTTTCCAGCTTATTCTACAGTTAGGAATAGCTAAATATTAGGGATTTGTCCAATCAGTTATAGGCAGAAATTGGCTAGGGCTCCTCAGAAGACTTTATGTTTTCTTGATAAAAGGAAAAAATGTGGTTTGGTGCTACTCTTTGCCTTCTTCTCTGACTTCAACCTGGATGTAATATCTGGAGCTGCAGCAACCATTTTGCAGCCATGAGGTAGTAGTCATGAGGAAAAGGCCAAGGGAATTAAAGATACTGGCCCTCACATCATCAAATTACTGAAACAACCATAGAAGCCTACCTCCTAGCTTTTAAACAAAATTTTATTTTAATTGTTGTTCACCTCCTAACTTTTTAAAAATTTTGAAACAAACATCCTTGATAATCCCTCCTTGACTTAGTTTTCTGTTACTTAGATCAGAACACATCCCAACTATTAATATTGCTAGGTACAAGGTCAGAGCATGGCTCCTTATTTTTAGTTCTGGAAAACTCACACATACACATTCTATAACTTGCAATATTCCAAGCCTAAGACACAATATAATATAAGAATTTACATTTTAAAGACTGATTCAAATGTTTACTCATGCTATGAGAATTTCATTGTTTTTAATGTTTGCAAATGTTGCCATTTAGGGTTAAGTCTTGGATTGTGTAACTGAGCTAGACTTCATTTTGCACCTGCCCTCTTTGTCCTTCTTACCTACCCCCACTGCCATTTGTTAAAAACTCTGTAAAACCTCTACAGACTCTACTCCAGTGACACAGTTTACAGAAAGAGGACCAGCTCAAACACAAAATTTACCCAAAAAACCCCTTTTAGTTCAAGCTAGTTTTCCTGGTACATAGCTCAGGGCCCCTGGTGCCGTTACCACAATAGTTCTTAATAGAATTTTGCCTTCCAGGGGACATTTGGCAATGCCTGGGGACATTTTTAGTTGTCACAGCTTTGGAGGAGGTGCTACTGGCATCTATGGGTTGGAGGCCAGGGACGCTGCTAAACATCCTACATTGCATGGTTCAGCCCCCCCCATAACAAAGAGTTATCCAACCCAAAATGTCAATACAGACAAGCTTGAGAAACCCTCATTTAGATCAAGTCTACATTCTTAACAGGGTATTCAAGGTCTTCCACAATTCTGTAGGCTCTTTCCCTTCAGGTGCTGCATGACTTCACTCACATTCCCTCCTTTTCCGCTAGACAAATTCTTATGCATCCTTAAATACTCAAATGTCCCCTCTTTTTAGGAAACCTTTCTTGACCTTCAAATAGGAATGTAAAAGACAGCCCTGTGTTTCTGTTTCTGTTACAGTATCCCACAAATCAGCCTATATTGTAGCAATGCACAGTCTGCAGCCCCCACACTGCTATTAGCTGGAGAGACGGCCCTCTCATGGGCCTTTGTATCTCCTTAGGGCCTAGTACAGTGCTGTATGCCCTCCGTGATGGCTATTAAGACAATAACTAGAATTAATTTTAAGTTTGCATATATTTCTTATAGCAAAAAAAACTAAGAAATTAAAAATAATCATATTTGGATTTGCCTTAGTTAAGGTTCCTTTACCCAGTCATCCCCTTGAACTTTCTAATGACTAAGCAAGATTGTTTATGTGCCTTTTATTTGAGTAATTGTCTTATTGCTATGATTCTGGCTGGGCAGTCATAAACAAAACGAGCCTTGTCACAACCAACCTATAAAATAATTTTGGTTGACAAGCATGGGGAGTTTAAAAGTTCTGCTTCTGAGCCCTGGTTGGCGTAGCTCAGTGTATTGAGTGCAGGCTGCGAACCAGTGTCGCAGGTTCGATTCCCAGTCAGGCAACATACCTGGGCTGCTGGCCACGGCCCCCTGCAACCGCACATTGATGTTTCTCTCTCTCTCTCTTTCTCCTTCCCTTCCCTCTCTAAATATAAATAAATAAAATCTTTAAAAAAAAAAGTTCCGCTTCTGAAGGTCATTTAGTAATGGTGGTGGGGAAGAGTAGAGGGGCCATGTGCTTTCCAGTTTGCCCTCAAACCCCACCTGTCCCTGCGGTTATCCGGTAAAATGTTTAGAAAAGTGTTCAGTGAGGCTCTACAGAAATTGCAGCTGATGTTCTTGGTTCCCATTGCCCACATGGCTCCAGAGGCATAAGACTTTGTCACGCTACTAACATAGTGGGTCTACTAGCCCACAGGCCAGGTCCTGCCCTGTCACTGTATTTTTCTATGGCCTACGAGCAAAGAAATTTAAATTCCTAAGTGATTGAAAAATATTTAAAAAGGAAAATATTTCCTGATGTGTGAAAATCATGTGAAATAGAAATTTGAGTGTTCATAAATGAATTGTGTAGCTTACAGCCACTTCCATTTGCTTGTCTCTACTCTATGAAGGTTTTTGAGCTACAACATCAGAGTAGAAGATAGCTATGGCAGAGATGGAATGGTGCCTCTGTTCCCACTGCTGCTTCTACATAAATTCTTTACTATCTGACCCTTTATGGAAAAAGTTTGTTGTCCTGGTCCATGTGATGTATACCCCAGTTCTATGTGACTATGTTCTCTAAACCGTGCTGAGCTTGACAAATTTGAACTTTCACCTCTTCCTTTGTGGGAAACAACCTGTAGGCTATAGTTGGGTGTTGGTTAGTGGACGTTACCTTGCATTTTGTTGCTGAGGGCGAAAGTAAGATCATTCCTGTCTACTTGGTTCAGTTCCAGAGAATAGGTGTTGATATATTTTTCAAGTACCAGGATTCGTTCTCATTAAAAATCATGAAGTGTAGAACACAGTGCACTGTGTTGGCTTTGGTGTTTTTGTGACATACTGTCAAGGGCCTACCCTTCTGCTGTTAATATCCTGAAGAAACAAAGGAGAGCATTATGCTAAGTGAAATAAGCCAGGCAGTGAGGGACAAATACCATATGATCTCACCTTTAACTGGAACATAATCAGCAAAAGAAAAAAGCAAACCAAATATAACCAGAGTCATTGAAATTAAGAACAATCTAACAATAGCCAGAAGGGAGGGGGAGGTGACAGTGGGGAGAAGAGTTTTCAGGAACTACTATAAAGGACACATGGACAAAACCAAGGGGGAGGGTGGAAGCAAGGGAGGGAGGTTGGTTTGGAGGGGGAGGGGGAAAAGGGTGGGGGAAATACAGACAACTGTAATTGAACAACAGTAAAATAATTTAAATGAAAAAAAAGGATTACTAACTGTGCCCACAAAGAAAAATCTCCCCCAATAAATAAAATGAGTGGAATCAAGTTTTAGTTTTAGTGAGGTCAGATCCTGAGTTTTAATTATTAAGATTCTGAGAATAAGAAAACAAAATGTTTGATATGCTAAATCCTCGATTAAAGAAAATGTCATCTCATTCATTGGAGTTGAAGTTCAAAGACAAAAACAACTCTTGAAAGGGATTTTAGACACATTCCTCAGTGGATTTAGCTCTATTATTGAAAATCTAATTAAAAAACAAAAATTGGGTTTAATTAGAATCCCCTGGCATTGGAGTTGGTTGGCAGAGATGTCCAAAGGTCGCAGATCCTTTCTCCTGTGATGCCTCTGTCCTCACGGCAACCTCCAGCTGGGAGCCTTGGTTTGTTATACTCATTTTGTTTTCGGGTTGAAAGTCTGAGCAGATTTTTGTTCCAGGAAGAAAGTGGTCAAAAATAACTAAAAGTTCAAAGAAGGGATCATTTTTTAAAAATGAAACTAAACTGTAACTACAGAGTTGAGGGCTTTTTATGTAACTCAAATCCTACTTAATGAAACAAAGGAAGACATTATTATATAACTATATGTATTTTCCAATTCACAGTGACATTTTGGAAAATTTCATAATGTAGTAATTTATTTGCTCTTGAAAAATGAAAACCTATATAGGATTAAAAGCTGAGTAGTATTTAATTAATACAAAGTTACATAGAACTAAGGTTTTTAAAAAACAAAACAAGCTCATTCTTCTTTCATTATAATTTCTAGGAAGAGATAGGATAAAAACAGAGATTTGATTTTAAGTTCACCTTAATAAGGTTTACAGTGGAATAGTAAACCAAGGTATGTATTCAAAGTTCTTTGAGGTAGGACCATGTCTTTCAGTAATCTGCCAAATGTATGTTGGACCCTTTCCTGAAATAGCAAATACAATGTATTAACAGAATCTTTTAAGGTCACACTTCTTTATGGAGAACCAGATAATGAGCAGATACTAAAGCTGTGCAATGATTAGGAGCAGAGTTCTCACTTTTTTTTTCCACTCTGGCTCTGCTGCTCCCAGCTTGTGATCTTAGTCAACATGTTTATATTTCTGAGCTTTTGTTTCCTCATGCACATAAAATGGGTGGTTTTAAGGATTAGACCATATGATGCAAATGAAGCCTTTGATGTTTCATTACCTGGCCACAGGGCAAGTTCACTGTCACTATCAATGTTGACTATTATGTTGTCAGGATTACTGGAACAAACTCTTACAGTGATTCTGCCATTGAAAAATGTCATTGTTAAATACCCAGTTCATTCACTCAACAAACATTTATTATAGTAATGATAACTCAGGCTTTGAAATGTGACAGACTTGTTTTGAATTCCAGCTCTGAACCTTCCAATTTTTGTATTTCATATGCCTCCTTCCTACCTCTGCAGAACCTGAATCTTCTTGAATCTTGCAGGAATTCTTTTGGTGCTCCCTTCCTCCACACTGCTGTATAACCCTGCATCTCCCACTTCCAGAGGCTTGAATTAATTTTCCCAAGCATCTGTGACATAATTTTCATCCTCCACTAGCCAACCCTATCCTTGAACTCCCTGTTTCCAAATCTTTAACAATCTGTTTACTCCTAACCCTCCCCTGCCAGCACACCACACTGTGCCTGGGGCACAGCGGGTACTCAGAAGCATTTGTAGAATACATGTAGCGTGATCTTTTCCTGACTAATCAGCACAGAGTGCTGACCTTGCAAACACTCTTGATAGGAGATTCAGGGTGGTGCCACCAGACAGCTGTTCGTCTTCAAAATCGAAACGGAGTATTTTAACCACCATCAAAGTCTACCTTCATCCTTCTGCCCCATAAAGCTTTCCTTTTTGAATTGGTTCTCTCCTTGCTACCTTAGTTCTAGAACTTCTTTATTTTGTGGGGAACTATGGGGCATATTCGGATACCCCTGTCAGATCCCTCTCTAACAATGGAGGAGTGGTTCCACTAGCTGTCAGCTCACCTCACCCCAATCTTCATCTGAGACTGCTGCAGGGGAGGCAGGGTAGGAAGAAGTAAGGAAAAATCCCCACAAGTGGAGTTAGGAGGTAGTAGCCCACATCACAGCCCATAAGCCTATAGGCCCTCTCACTTAAGCCCATACCTCTGTTTATGATCACAGGGACACAGTTTATGGCAAGAATTTTCTTGTGGCCACAGGAGTCAAACAACAATAAGAACTGGTTAAAACCAGGTCCATACAAGATGGAGAAAAAATTCACCGGAGACCACTCCAAAGTTCACTATACCATCATTATAATGAAAACTGACAGCTCAAGTAGAAGGGGAACAAGGGGGATGAACCGCTTCTGAAAAGGACCATATTATAATGATACCACCAATCCCCCCTTATCCCAACCAGAAGACTAAGCCATGAATTCAGAAAATTTTGTTTCTACAAAATTCAGAAACAACCTATCTTTGGAAACATAAAATATCAAGGACTGACTAACAGCGCAAAACTCGCTTGTTGGCCTGTGTCCTTCGAACTCACACTTCGCTTCTTTCACAGTGGCACCTGCCTGCCTCCTGATTCTCTCTTTGTCTTTACCGAATAAAATTTGTTCTGTTCTCACTTCGATTTCACTGTTGAAATCTTTCCTGCAAGAGTCTAAAGCCTGGAGGTTGCATAACAGGCAAAATTTCTCAACCACACTGGGGCAGAGTCAGCCCGGGCATGAAATTGGTCTGGTGACATGGGGCCATAAAAGGCCTGTTGTCACAACCCAACTCAGGACAGCTGAGGGCCACCCTATCTTCAGCAATTTCTTGTAGGGTTGGCTGTGACTTTATTGTAGGCTGCACCTCGTTCAACCTCTCCCCCAAATCAATTCTGCTTCCTTTTCTTTCTCTGTATTGTCGTGATCCTAAGAGCACTACCTGCACACAAAATCTTCATTTAGAGTCGCCTTCCTGGCCATTTGTATTAAAATGTTTTCATTTCTTCTAGGTTGAGGATGCTGAATGACTGTCTCTATAGTGGTGATACCTTAAATATATTATACAAGAGATTCGTCACATCCTCTTAGCAACTCCACTCTATACCCACCCTTCCCTCATACTCTGAATCTTGTACTCAACTCCTACTTTAGCACTTGAGTTGGAGAAATTGAATATAAGAATACCTGGCAGCTACACAGGTAGAGAGGGGGAATGGAGGTTGCCCTAAAAGAGAAATTATATATGCTGGGGAGTTTTGCTCATGGTGCACCCTCCTGGAAGCATATCCAACTTACAAAAGGAACTCTCCCAAGTTATTCATGCCCTTCTTAGTAGTCCATTGGTTTTTCTCATCTGGAGCTACACCCACATTTAAGAAAGAACATTAGCCCCATATTCCTGTATAAAAGCTTTGGGGGTTTTTCTTTCTCCCAAAGCAGTTACTTGGCTGTGTTGGAATAATGGAATACTGTGTTTTAACTCTGTGAGCATAAATAGAATATGGTCCTGAAGTTTTATTTTTTTAAAGATTTTCTTTATTTTTAGAGAGGGGGAAGAAGAAAGAAAGAAAGAAAGGAAGGAAGAAGAAGAAGAGAAGAAAGAAAAAGAAAGAAAGAAAGAAAGAAAGAAGAAAGAAAGAAAGAAAGAAAGAAAGGGAAAGAAATATTAATGTGTGGTTGCCTGTCACACCCCTGCACTGGGGACATGGCCCACAACCAGGCATGTGCTTTGACTGGGAATCAAACCAGCAACCCTTTGGTTCACAGGCTGGTACTCAGTCCACTGAACCACACCAGCCAAGGCTTGAGCCTTTATTTTTAAAGACAATTCAGACTTTCTTAACAGGAGTGGCAAATTTAAAGGACCTAGGAAATATAAAAAGAAAAATATGTTAATAATCTTTATATTTTAAATTATGAGTCATCTGTCCTCTTAAGTATTTACATAGTGACTTATTCTTATCCTTTCCCTTACATGCAGCCAAATGAAACACAATACATTTAAAAGTGAATCATTGCTAATTTATAAAAAATGATTTTTGCCTGGAAAATTTAATCATCTAGATGGAGAAGTGCTCCATCTCTAAAAAACTACTTTGGTGAGTATTAGTTAATGCATACAAAAACACACAATTTAGAAATGGGGCACTTTATTTTCTTTCTTGACCAACTTTGTCATTTAAGCCTTTAACTCTTTCCCCCTTCATCCTAGTGGAACATTGGGAGGAACAGCAAGGCCTTTTTGTGATGACCCGGGGTACTTTCTCTGTCATAGACTGAAGACCTCTTCATTTACTCTCTCTTCTCTCTCCCATCCCAGGCCAACAACTGATGGTATAACGTTGTTATAAATTTTCTTTTATTAGAAAGCAGATTGAATTGGTGGCTCTAAAAATTCTGAAACAGAGATGATTTTGAGATGAACTAAGCAGTGAGATCTCCCCTCAGATCTGTGTTATCACTGCTAAGGTCAGAACGTAAAGTGACCTGGTGGACAATGTCCACAAGCTAAAGTCAGCACCTCTTGACCCTGTGGCAATTCTACCTTCCCAAATGCTATGCTTGTTTTTCCTTTTCTATAAAGTGCTTTCTTTTTTTTGTATAAATAATGATGGGATCTAGACAGTCATACTGTGTTATTTGTCTTGTTGCATTCAGCCAGAATCCTAGAGAAAACAAGCCCGCTGTGACTAAAGATAGGGAGCCACTTAAAAACTGTGGGAACTGAATAGCATAGACCTCCTCCAGAGGTTAAAAAGGGACACGCACAAGAGGAGCCAAGAACAATACCATGTCCCATTCAGTAGCATGGAAACCCATCTTCTCACAGTCCCATGCCAAAAAATGGCTTCTGATTCATAACAGGACTCAAGCAAGATTTGGGCATATGAAATGTCGTGGGACTTCTAAAATAATGCTGTGTGACTTCGGAAAATGTAAATGTAGGTGCTCAGGCTTGACTTGAAGGTTTCCTACCTAATCTGTCAAGGGTGGAAGAAAGGGCTAAAATTTTCCTCACTCTTAGAGAGAGATGAAATTAAATCTTAACATGTAAGTATTTACATGAAACCTTAAATTTAAATTTTAAAAATCCACCTCAACTATAGAAGAGTGTTCTGGGCTTCATTTTAATTTCAATGTAATTATCGAAAATTCTATTTCTAAGGTGCTCCCAGATCCAGAATTCTTGGATTTTGAGTATAAGAAGCCAGATAGTTTTGAAATCTGTCATGTTAATTCCATAGTTTCTTTATTTCCCCTTAAAGAGTGTGTGAATCACTTATTTTCTCAGTAAAATACATCAAGTAGAATTATAGTCATTTTCCTCTGTCAGGATGGAAGTTAACAATATCTTCCCAGCGTGTGTAACCTCTCTCATGTCTGAGGACAAGAGCAGATCTCCAGAAACCAGCCTTAACTGTCAATTCCCAGTTTATCCAGATGTTTTTCATCTTTATTTCTTTTGTTTGTTTTGTGACTGTATTGATGGTATATAATTTTCTTGTATTCAGCCTCAGGAAAGGGTCCTAATTTATCCAAATAGTATGTCTGTTTCACTTAGAGAAAATAAACAAAAAAACCCCACAAAGTCAGTTAATGAACAATTAAATTAGAAAATTCTCATATGGATGAACTTCTTATTGAAATAATGCAATTTGTTTAATATCTAGAGTTTATTTTACCTTGGTAAGTAATTCTTCTTTGTTAAAAATATATTCATTTTGTAAGATTCATTTTGGTTGGATATTCATTTCATACTTAAAAGCATGTTTTCAGGATAAAATTTTAATTTTGATAAAGAAATTAAAAAATAGAAAAATTACCAAAAGAAATCAAAATTAAAAAATAAAATTAGTCTTAAATTTGAGTTTCTAAGAAGAATAGATGCAGATAGAAACAAATAAAGACAAAAGGAAAATCTGACTGATTCCAAATGCTAAATGTAGCTGAAGGTATGTATACTATACCTCAAAGTGATCCAATTGGAGGGTAATGCATAAGAACATAGGATGCACAAAACAGAAAAGAGAGACAGGAAAAAAAAACATGCACACAAGAAGTTATGTAGATACTTAGAGAGATATGAAATCATTTGTGATTTAAGAATATACATGCACATTTTGAAGTTATTTGTAATTGAATGTATTCTAAACACACATACTACACACATAACCATACACACATGCCACCACACATATACATAATATACACACATACCATACTGTAACAGGTGCAGCCAAGGTGGGGTCCCAAATAGGGATTGCGTGGGGTCCAGAACTCAGGGTGTCAGGAAATATTACAGAAAAGAATATATATGACGTCCTTACCCCACCAGTCTGAGCTGGGGGATGGGACCACATGGATGGAGAGGGCCACTAAGAGGGTTTGTATAGCAACAGCTTTGCAGCTAACCCTCTGGCATGGTCATTAAACATCCTAACCGTTAACTGGTTTTGTAGATACGTTAATTGCTGTGGCAAGCTTGAGCCAGGAGGATGGGAGTGACTTCAACCCAGGATGTAAACTGGGAAGCAAGCTCCCTGGTTACAGTGTCTGTGTGAGAGCTTGGAGATGATGGGCTCCATGCCATGGGGCCATGCTGCCTGGACTACCATGGCAGCCCAGTAAAACTGGAAGGATACAGAAATGCTGGCAGGTGTAACTGATTGTGGGGGGAGTCGAAAATGGGGCTGCAGAGGAAGATTGGTGCGGGGATTTAAACCCAGTGCAGCAGCCATATCAGGTCAGGACCACTGGGCTTTGGAGGAGTTGGGACCATGCAGCTTTGGCAGATATTGAGACTACGCAGCTCTGTAGTGCTCACTTTTGCCACGTGGCTTAGGCAGCAGGAGAGCTGCCTGAATAAAGGGGGTGAAAGAACTCTTGCTGGTAGCCATGAGAGGTGCCACATGGCTTTCAATTAACTGGAGATCGTGGTTGGCGACACAGCTGATGGGGTTGGGAGCCTGAATCATGGACTTTCTACTTCTTTTCCTGAGATACCGTACCCCAGACAGGGCAAAGGAGGAAAGAAAGGACTGTGTGTGTTTGTGGGTATTCTAAAGACTTTAGTATTTTAATGAAGATATTAAGTCATTACTCTACGTCTGTATAACTTTTTAAATAACAGAATTCCTTTCCTTTTCACCAATCTCTGGCATTGAGAGATGTCCTTCCTCTGGCAGCGGGCAAAGTGAACCCGGTATGGGGTGAGGAGCCCCCGGAGAAAAAAAGGGGGGCTTCTTTTGGTAATAGTATATCGTTCATCTCCCCAGGGTCTGTTCTGTAACAATACTAAAAACACACACCACAAAATACCATCCCACACACACACACACTGAAAAGGAAAGGGAAGAAAGCTACAGAATGAACTCTTCCATTAGAGACTGGAGTTATCACTATTCTTCTCTTCTCCACTCTTTGTAAAATGTTTTAGTTCTCTCTCCCACTTCCTGCTAGAAGCATACTCCCACACAACTTCTTCAGCTGCGTATAAATAATTTCTCCTCTTGGTACTGTGTTTGATCAGATATGGCTCTGAACACTGTCTCACTTTGTATTTAGCTTCTGCATCATTGATAGTACTCTGAAGTCAGATGAACCACATTTAAATTTCCTAGAGATGACTAGAAAAGAAAGCATATATCTTTGCATTCAGACTTTTCATCCCTGTGAAGTCATCTGTAATACATAGCCCCCAAAGAAATATAGTAACATAGTTCATTCAGTTTTTTCACTAATGTGATAATATGTATTGAATATCTCCTTTATGCCAGGCATATTTCAAGGCACTTTGGAAACATCAATAAACAAATGGTTTTTAAAATCCTTGCCCTTACAGTTTATATTGCAAGGTCTTATAGAGACAGACAATAACCATAATAAGTAACTTTTATGTATGTTGGAAGGCAATAAATGCTATGTATTAAAAAAAAAAAATAGAACAGTGTAAGGAATATTAGGGATTCGGGGGGGGTGCGGAGCAGAGGGAGCTCAAGAATCAATGTGCAATGTTTTACAGGATGATCAGGTTAGGCCTTGATGGGAGGGTGTCATTTGGGTGAAGACCCATGAGAGGTGAATGGTGGGTCTGGGGGAAATAGGTAGCAAACTCTCCCAAGCTAAGGGCTTACTTGGTATATTGAAGATCAACTAAGAGTTCTGTGTGTTTGGAGTAGAGTGAGCAAGGATTGAGAGGACCAGTAGACAAGATTGGGGGGAATGGAGGGTAGAGTCACATGGGCCCTTGTGGGCCATTGAAAAGTCTGTAGGTTTTACTTAGTGAAATTGGGAGCCATTGTGGAGTTTTGAATCAATGAGTGACATATGGCCACTCTGGCAGCTGTGCTGAAATTAGACTAGAGTGGAAAAGTTTGGAAAGGAGGAGACATGTTAAGAGGCTGTTAAAATCATCCTGAAGAGGTGATGGTAGCTTAAATCACAGAGTGGAGCGTGTGAAAGAAGTAGAAGGGAATCAGCCTAATACGTTAAAACCACAAAGAATAACTGTGATAAAACTAATCACCACAACAAAAATATTCCAGCCTGGTTCAGAACAGTAAATTCCACCTGAATTTGGATTGTCTTTTATTTTGGTAATTTTATGCCCATCACATTCTGACTGCTTCTTAATATTACCTTCATAGCACTAGCTCTCTCTTTCAACTTTTTACATGTTTCTGTTGTTGCTATTAATTTTTATGGAGGGTAAGATTTAAGAATATGATGAGGAAGAAAAACCTTCAGATTAAGATTTGGAAAAGAAATTTGTTTAGAATGAAATGATTCTCATATAGCATACTGTTTGACATGTAGTTGGTGTCTCCACATGTTTACTGTAGCTGATATTGTTTAAGAAAGAGAATAAAAGCAGGCAAAAAAATTTTTTTTAAGTTTGTGGGAAAGGAGAGTAAGAAGCCAGTCAGGGCTGGCAACAACTTGCCACTGAGTGAATGCCTGCAACAGAGGAGAAAAAGAATGCTGGAGAAAGGTCTCTTTCTTCCATCCACTCCCCCTTAATTGCTCTTAATCACAGATTTTGTTTGTCTGAAAAGTAGAACTAAAAGTTTTGGAATGTAGAAACTGTAGTTAGATGAATCTGTGGTATCACAAAAAGTTAAGATACCAACCCATGGTATTTATAGAGTAACTAGTTTATTATGCAGGCAGTGTTATATAGGTACCAGTAGTTTTGACCAAGATAGATGAACTTTTGTTTTGTTTTGTAAGTTGTATATGCAGGATAAAAGAAAACACTAACATTCTCTTTAAAGTCTAACACATTCCAGGACTTTACTACATTTTTATTACTTCTGTCTAATGAGATCTGTTGTTGTTATTGCTTTTTGTAAACTGTAAATTATTACACTTATTTTACAAATCAAGACGTTAGGTTTAGAGTGGAAGCTCAGCTCCTCTGACCCCTACAACAATTCTCTGATATGGGGTGTCTTTTTAGAAAAGATTTGCCAGCAACAGTCAATCTCATTGAAGTCAAAACCTTTCCTTTGAGAGCAAAGGTATAGTGAAAGAGAGATGTAAGGAGAGGAAGGCAGAGAGAGGAGGGTAAGGTAGTAGCAGAAGGAAGGTCTGGGAAAGAAATGGGCAGGGGAGTAAGAAATGAAGAAAGAGTTGAAAGAAAACAAGATCAAATGCTTCAAAACATCTTTATTGCTTTTGAGGAGTGTGGGTTGATTTAAAGTCTGGAGTCCAGGAAGAGAAAACTGGGAGGGGCTGCGAAGATTTTTGTGTACAGAAAAATGACATGTTAATGCTCCTATAAATTAAATGGAACAGGGTAAAATTTTCCAAATACTAGTTGTATAAATTTTTTCTGTATAAACAGAATACTCAGTGCAAATATTAACATTGTTAATTCTTTAAACACATTTCAGGTTGAAGGAGAGGATTCCTTACTTACCTGTGGAGTCAGGTGTCATTAAAAGTGTCTGGGAATTGTGGGGAAACAGAGCTATAGTGCCCTCCCTTTCTCCTGGGGCAGTGAAAGTATTTTCTGAAAAATATCTCACGTAAGTCTTGCTGTGATCCCACACTAAGCACATGCCATTAAATGTTGTTTCCTAAGCACATGGTCTTGGCAGATTTTCATACATGTATCCATTTATGGCTGCAAGACCTTTGAGACAAAGACAGGAATATGGCATCTCTTGAAACTCAGCAGAGGACTAGTCATAAAGCAGTTCATTTTTAAAAAATCTCAAGATGATATGAGTCAATGCTTTTCTTCTAGATTTGAGAAAACTAAGGCCACAGGAGAAGTTACTTAACCAGTGCCATTAAGATGAATGGAACTGTTAAGACCAGAGTCCAAGCCTGTAGACCAATCTTCTTCCCACCACATCTTACACTTTAAAAACCACCAACCAACCAACTAACTCAACAAACATCCACAACCCACACCCACTCCACTATTTGTCAATAGAGAAATACCATAATACATGACTTTCTGTCTTACATATAGCTAAACTATATATTGCAATAAAAAGGCACTGGTAAATATTTGGTGATGTAATGACTCAAAACCTCTGGATGTAGAATACTGTGGGGGGTTGTGAAGGTGAGGGAAACTCCCAGTCTCACAGGAGAGTTCCTTGGAAAGTGGTGCTAGAGCTGAGCAAGTGGGCAGCATTGTTCCCTCTCTGACCCCTCCCCACAGGCAGCACCACAACACAGCAAGAGGGTGGCCCTGCCCTGGCAAATACCTAAGGCTCTGCCCCCTTACAACATAACAGGTGTGCCAAGACAAAGAAATATGGCCCAAATGAAAGAACAGATCAAAACTCCAGAAAAAGAACTAAGTGACGAGGAGATAGACAATCTATCAGATACAGAGTTCAAAACACTGGTTATCAGGATGTTCACAAAATTGATTGAGCTCAGTCACAAAATGAAGAGAGAAATGAAGGGTATATGAAGTGAAATAGAACAAAATATACCGGTAACCAACAGAGAAAGGAAGGAAACTGGGATTGAAATCAATGATTTGGAACAAAAAAAGAAATAAGCACTCAAGTGGAACAGAATGAAGAAACAAGAATTCAAAAAATGAGGAGACGATTGGAACTTCTGGGACAACTTTAAACATACCGACGAATCATGGGGGTGACAGAAGGAGAAGAGGAAGAGAAAGAAATTGAAAACTTATTTGAACAAATAATGAAGGAAAACTACCCCAATCCGGCAAAAGAAATGGACTTCCAGGAAGTCCAGGAGGCCCAGAGATTCCCAAGGAAATTGGACCCAAGGAGGAACACAACAAGGCACACATAATTACAATTACCCAAGATTAAAGATAAGGAGAAATCTTAAAAGCATCAAAAGGAAAAGAGAGGATTACCTACAAAAGAGTTCCCATAAACCTATCAGTTGATTTCTCACCCATAAGAAGGGGCTGGAAAATTCCAAGTCATGAAAGGCAAGGACCTACATCCAAGATTACTCTATCCAGCAAAGCTATCATTCAGAATGGAAGGCAGGTAAAGTGCTTCCCAGATGAGGTCAAGTTAAAGGAGTTCATCATCACTAAGCCCTAATTATATGAAATGTTAAAGGCACTTATCTAAGAAACAGAAGAAGATCAAAAACCATGAACAGTAAAATGACAACAGACTCACAACTATCAACAACTGAAACTAAAAACCAAAAACAAAACTAAGCAAATGACCAGAACAGTAACAGATTCACAGAAATGGAGACCACATGGAGGGTTATCAGTGGGGAGGGGGAGAGTGGGGGCAAAGGTACAGGGAATAAAAGCATAATTGCTAGGCACAAAATAGATGAGGAGGTTAAGAATAGTATAGGAAATAGAGAAGCCAAAGAACTTGTATATGTGACCCATGGACATGAGCTAAAGTCGAGGAGGGGTGATGCTAGAGGGTGAGAGGGTCCAGGCAGAGGGGGTATAAAAGGGAGAAAAAAATTGGGACAACTGTAATAGCATAATCAATAATACTTAAAAAATTAAGTCATTTTTCTGATTGAAAAATAAAACAAAACAGTTACATGATTGCATGTAGAGTTTAGTCATATTTAAAAACAAAAAAGTCAATAACTTCATAACTGGCCAGCCTGAGAATGTGATTGAAGTGGGAAATATACTAAAATAAGGAAGTTTACTGAGTAATGAATTAGAATTACAGTAGACCCTTGAACCACTGGGACTTGAATTGTTGAGGTCAACTTATGAGTATTTTTTTTCACTTTGTAAATAGACAAAGTAAATTATGTTATTGATAAGTACAGTATAGAACTATAAATTATTTTCTCTTCCTTGTGATTTTCTTAATAACATTTTCTTTTCTCTAGCTTACTTTATTATAAGAATACAGGAGCTAACACATATAACATAGAAAATATTTGTTAATTGTTTATGTTATCAGTAAAACTTCCAGTCAACAGTGGGTTATTAGTAGTTGAGTTTTGAGAGAGTCAAAAGTTATATGTAGATTTCTCACTGTGAGGGGGATCAGTATCCCTAATACCCCATGTTCAAGGGTCAACTGTATTTGTTTCCATATAATTTCTGGTGTTGCTTCTTATAGGGTTTTGGCTAAGTGTTTTATCCTCTTGGAACTTGTTTTCTGAATTTAAAAAAAAAAACCCTGTAATAATACCTGCTCTGTCAGACACTCTGTTTTTTTGTAAGGCTCAGAGATTTGTCTTCTTTTTGGTAAAAACAACAAAACCCCTATACCTAAAAGGGTTCATTATCATACAGTAAAAGTGTTAGAGACCTGGGTTCCAGGTTCGACCTCATCACTGACTTTCTAAAATGCAATCCTATCACATCCCTAAATACCAGTTTCTTTATTTGGAAGATGAGGCATTTATAATGGATTGTAGTCTTGGAATTTCTCTGACCCTATTCTGTATTATGTAAGAGGAACAAATCCCTACCATATATTGGACCAACATCCACTCTCCATGGCCTTTGCCATCTTCCACTGAGGCAAGGAAGACAGTCATGGTGTCCTCCTTGTGATTCTAAGAGATCAGAGTTTGTCCATGGAGATGGATGGGGTGTATATCAAAAATATCACCCATGCCAATAAAATACCACTTGACCCTGTCTTCTGCACACATGGTGAGATTGGGTAAATTTCCATACATGTGTCCATTAATTGCTGAAAAAAAATAAATTATCTTATGAAGCATAGTAGATAAGGCCCACATGGTAGAAATTCTGTGCACATTCTCATTACATAAACTGAACAGTGTCAACATTGCCCTTGTACATGACCTACAACAACAGTTGATTTGTGTTTCACAAAAAAGGAGCTCATAAGCATTGCATATGATTAGAAGTGAAGCAGTACAAAGATTTAGAGGCAAGAGAAAAAAAGTGGAAATGTAGGAAGCAGTGAAAGGAGGAAAATAATAGAATGAAGCTAATGAAAGAAGAGAGCAAGAATAAAGGCAACTGAGATAATGGGAACATCTTTTCTGAAAAATTCTATGTAGAAACACATTTTTATAAAATACCTAGTCAGTTATGTCTTTGCTTTTCCATATTTTATCACTTTAAAATGACATCTTTTCTATGTTCTTACCATTAACTTTTCATCGATATCAGACTTTAAAAAACAAATGCATCTACCTCATTTTACTTGCTAGAAAACTAAAGATCAGCAAGATTTACTAAAGGCCTTACATATCAACCATACCCTGAGTGAAAAACTGAAACATGTAAATTCAAGTAAAGAACTCAATATTATAAGTGAGAACTTTTTTTTTTAATCTCACAGTCCATGTTATTTCTTTCCTTGAAGCTCGGATCACAAACATTAACTTGGCCAGATTCAGTGTATGTGTTAATATCATTAGTTAGAGAGAACATCAGAAATGAAACTTGTTGATATTGTTTTCAGTATCTCCAACCAGTGTGCCTGAAACAAATAAACAATGATAACAAAACCCAGCAAAACATCCTCTTCACAATAATTGCTTTTGCTATAAAATAAGTTGATGATTCTAACTGATACAACATAAAATATAAAAGTAAAGTTTTGCACTTCCACAGACAGAACCCCAAGGAATCAAGCATGCGAAAGGCAGGCAGACAGCCAGTTATTTTCCCATTTCCTTCCAGCCTGCTGATTCAACATTTCTCTGTCAGAGAAAGGTGGCTGTGGTACTTTCATGTGGGTTTGACTGCCATCTATTGATCCACCTGCATTATTGGACTTGAACTGAGGCATCGTACTCAAGATTGCCATCTAGTGCTCACAGTTCAAGATGCCAACTTTTTTTTTTAGCTCGATACTCAGGATCAAGGCAGGGAAATAGAGCTCATTTGATAGCAAAAGTACACTAAGACAGGGAGGGAGACCTCACATATTCTGGTTGGCTCAATTGCTACAATGAATATTAAAAATATGTTACCTCTTTTACAAGTTAGAATTGGTCCAACAAGTCTTGAAACCACAACTCTGGGAGTGTCTATGTGGGAGTGGTACATCCTTGTCACACAGTTACTGTTGTTGGGGCCAGGCCCCTGCTTTTTCTGTACTTACCACCTCTAAGCATACTGTTTCTCTGGCCCCAGGTGGCCATCTACCTTTTTCAGACCCACAGTATTACCTTTTTCAGACCCACAGTACTGGACCACACTGTTTTCAATGTGACTTATGTGTTCTCCATTAAGCCACAAATGCATGTTCATCTGTATTTTCAGACTAAAGTGTGCATTTCTCACCTCCTTTCTCCTGACTCTTGTCTCCCTAGGTCTTTTTTAGTTGGCTTCCATCTAAATGCCCAGCTTGGCCACTTTCTAGACCAAATTGTAATGATCTTTTGAAATGTATCATCAGTATACTGAAAATACAAAGCAGACACTATATTAACATACTATTATCACCTTTATTGATGGGCTCCACAAATATTTATTGTGCATTACTATGTCCCTAGATCTTAGATACAGAGATCTAGGCTTCTGAGTTTTTATCCGTATTTTCTTCACTGCAGGTCAGACTTGGGATGCATGACATCAAAAGGTATCCATGTGACCCCCAAGCAGTCCCCTGGAGTCCAAAGGTGTCCTTCTGTATAGCTTACATTACCCTGATCCAATACCTCAGTTCTGAATTTGGGGCCTCGTTCTCCTTTCTTTCTTCTCCTAAAATTGTACTTCAGTTCTCAACTTCTTGAGGCTAGAATCCTGATAACCGTGCATAAACTCCCTTCATTCAATAGAATATTTGAAGCATGGCCAAAATATCTTCCTTCACCCATCTTTTGGGACTCTACCACTCCATGTTAAACACACAAAACCCTATTTGTTGGTTTTCTCTTCCCCTTTTCACCAACATCATCAGGAAGCTACGAGTGTAAATGTGTAGGAGAGATATTGTTTAGAAATTAGAAAGTAGTGATTTCTTTGACACTGGTATTTGTCCAAGAGGCTAATCCTTATTCACTAGGACACATGATGGGGAAGAACAGTATCTCTGCCAACTAACATTTCGCTCATGAGTGTCTTCTACAAATTTTTTTCTTTTGGTGAATGAAAAATGTGTTTTTCCCCCAGGAATTGTACAAGGGTTGTCACTTATTCAGATTTAATGAGGAAGGAAACTTCACTTTGGCTGGTGAGCACACATTACAATATATAGATGATCTATTATAGAATTGTACTTGAAACCCATCTAATTTTATTAACCAATATCACTCCAACAGGTTCAATCAAATTTTATAAAATGGTTATGGAAAAAATCAAAAAAGAGATTTAGATGAGGAATTTAAAAGGACTATTTAGATATAAACATTAAAGACAACAGAACAAAGAGTTCGCATACTGCCCAAACTATTCCTGGTTTATAATGATGCTCAGTTAATGATTACCTTGTTTTTCCTGAAGTATTGGGCTCATACTGTCTATAAGCAAAAGCTCAGAAATGTAAAGAAAGAGGATCCACTTTCCTCCTCCTCCTCCCCTCCCCCCTCCCCCTCCCCCTCCTCCTCCTCCTCCTTCTTCTTCTGTATAGTGGAGTCCATGAGCAGGAAGAGTATACATTCTTAAAGAAATTTTTTTACATGTACATAAATTAAGTCTCCAGTCTGTGCTTTAATTACTGGACCTAAAATTCCCAACTATGGTGGTTTTTTAATGGTCTTTTGAAATGTATCATCAGTATACAGAAAAACAAAGCCTTTTGGTAAACACATGCTATCCCATCTTGGCTGTGTTGTAGATGCATTTGGGACTCTGTAAAGAATAAACATCAAAAAAGAGAATTTTAACAAATTTTGACTAGAAAGAAAACAAAAGTTGAATCAACTGAAGTTAGAAGTAAGAAGTTTTATAGCCTAGTTTTGGTAGAGAAAACTCAGACACTGCAGAAAATGTGAAGGGAGTCAAAAAAGGTATTTCAGCCAAGAAGATTGTTGGAGTGTCTAGTGAAGAGACCAAATGCAAAGGTAGCAAGTAATACATGGCATTTTTCTTTAAAAGACTTACCAAATTCTTTGTACCGATCTACAAAAGGGCTTCTCATCCCACTTGGAGGTTACTTTAGCTCTCAAGCATTAGATCAATTCTCATGACTTAGGGTCATTTACACACTGAAACACATTTGTGGATTTGTTAGCAGAATTGGGAGCATTTGGCAACAAAGAGTAAATCAGAATTCCACACATAACCTCTAAATGCCCTCCTTCCTATTACCTGAAGACAAAAGTCAAGAAGATAGCTGCAATTTTACAATCTCTGGCATACACTCAATATCAGAAAGAATGGTTTTATATCTTGGGAACTACTTGAACAAGTAGCTGATAAACACATAATTAAATGTGATCCCTGAAGTAATGTGTCACAAGGGCAAGAGTGCAGATAATCCCAAGAAGGAGAAATTTCTGATTATATTCACATCTGTCTTCTATGCCATTCTTATACTAAAAACACAAAAGAAGTGGTTCTAATAGCAAATGTGCCTTTAAAGGGTCAACCATGGGGAATTCTTCATCAGCCTTTTATCAATGAGTAACAATGACCTACTTTTGCTTCTGATAGTAACTTTCTCAATGCAAAGGTACAATATTACTTACTGACCTTCTGAAATAGGCTTCCCATTCAGCATATTTTTACTAGTAAGAACTACTTTTTAAAGTAGTTTCTTTAATTCCTATATAGTAGTGTCTATCTTTGGTCCAACCTGGAAAACTAATACAAACCAGAAAGGTCAGTGGTAAAAGGGCCTTCACTTTTAAACCCTGAGTTTGGAGAGACTAACTGACTGAGACTTGCCTTCCTTATATAATCCAGACTTTCTTCCTTTTTGGCATAAGAGCTTATCATGTGCTTCATCTAAATATGTGTCATTTTGCTTCCAAATGCATTTGGTTTTCATTAGTCAGACCAGGTGAAATGTTGCACAACCTGTAGAGAATACTGGTTTTTGGCCAAGTGTACATAACCAGTTTAGAGCATTTTTGAATTATTGGGTAGACTGGCCACCCAAAACATCCATCATCCCCTGGCAATTATTATCTATTTCTAGCTTATAGGAATCATCTCCAGTCTAGTGTCAAGCCTCCATTTTCCTACTGTTCTAGTCTATCCTACTTACCATTCACAGATTCTTCTTTGATACTTTTAATACATTATTCCTGAAATAGTAATTTAAATTCCTTGTTATTCATGACTTTAAGTTATTCTCAAATTCCTTGACATCTAAAACCATCCATAATCTAGCCTCCAATCTGATATTCCAAGTTTGTCTCCACAGTTCCTTTGGGAAGTTTTCGTGTTAAGGACACAGCATGGAGTGGGGGAGAATACCAGAGTACTGGAATCAGACAGCTCTGGGTTTGAATTAACTCCACTTCTTACACCTGTGGCCTGTGTGTGACTGTGGAAATCAAGTTCTCAATTTATAAAATGATAATCATATTAGTTTCTGACTTAGGAAGTTATGAGAAATTAAATGAGACAGCACATGTATAGAGGGGCTTGGAGACAGAAGGAGCCTGACACACAGCTGCCATCTAACAAGCATTACTTACTTCCCTTTCCCTCATTGTTAGAGTGGGCTTTGTAAAGTGACAGTTTGCAAGTTTTGACCTATGTAGAATTTAGCAACTGTTGTTTATAGTAAAAAAACTTATAGCTTCATTATTTGTGAGTTTTTCACATTCGGAATCCTTGAGCTTGGAGGGAAGCTGGATAGCAGATTTTAATGTCACCAGCAGATGTTGAAAGGAAATCAGAAAAGTTAGGCCTGGAGGGATGGGGATGTGTAAGAAGTGTCCATTGGAGAACCAAGAGGAAGAGATTCATACCCTTGCACCCTTGGGGAATAGTTGAAAAGGTCAGAAGAAGGTGTAGGTCAGATGTGATGGATCTCATGAGGAAGGGGTTAGAAATGGGCTCTCTGGCCTCAAACAGTAGATCCAACTAGGCTAGAATAGTTTGGAAGCTACAGTCTCATAGATTTCACTCTGTATATAGAAGAACCTTATAACCCTCCCTGTCACTATGGCCTAGACCCACTGTTGTAGAAGATCCACTCATTAAGCAAGGGGCTGAGGTTCCTGAAATGGACTTTAAATTTTCCTTTATCCCAAAATTCTATGATTTTTATTCCTTATCTTCCCCAAAACATTAATTTTACTCTGGAATGTGAATGACAGAAGACCTATTCAACTGGTATTTTTTCAGTAAGTATCCCAATAAGTACAAAGAAGTCTACTATATTCAAATGAAACAGATCTATCTCCAGTTCCAACTCTGTCATTGGCTAGCTGTGTGATTTAGGATGAATTGCATAATCTTTCCAAACCTGAGTCCCCTAATCTATAACATGAAAGTAATAATGGAAACTCAGTGCTCCTGTGGAACCTAGTTCCCAGTTTGATGGAGACTAGGCGTTCGAAGAAGTTAGCATCCTCCCCTCAGACAATGAAAATGGGATTGGTAAATAGTGTTTTTTTTTCTTAACATATAGCAAGAAAAACTGGCATCCATTTTTTAAGGGAGAGGGTCACTATTTTAAGTAATATTATATTTTATGGCTTGTCAAGATGGACATAATTTTTAAAAGGTTTTATTTATTTATTTTTAGAGAGGGGAAGGGAGGGAGAAAGAGATGGGGAGAGACATCAATGTCTGGTGCTTCTCGCACACCCCCTACTGGGGACCTGGCCCATAACCCAGGCATGGGATCTGATTGGGAATCGAACGAGCAACCTTTGGTTCAGAGGCTGCGCTCAGTCCACTGAGCCACACCAGTCAGGCAGATGGAAATAAATTTTTGTAGTCCTGTTCTTCCCTTTCTACATAGCCTTTAGTAGACCAGTCTTTTGAAACAGTAGTATTTGAAGCTGGTCACCATTATTTGACAACATTCCTGGTTTGTTGCCCAAGAACATAAGGCAAGCCTTTATATATAGTTAAATTTTGTTGAATTTGGCCCAAAGATGTGAGCTCAAACATTTTGGAGGAAAATTTGAATTACTTCTTGTTTTTTTTTTTTAATTCTACAGCTCATAGTAAGGTTAAGAAACAAATATAGCACATAAAAATATGGATAAAAGCCTAATGATAATATCACCTTAGGTTTGTGAAAAGCTTTACAATATATAAAATATTTAAGTAGAAAAATATTACCTGATGTAATCTTTAAAACATTCTTTCCTATCTCAAACCTCTATACCCGTTTAGTAGATGAGGTATCTAAACATCAGAAGGTCAGCTTACTTGCTGCAGGATGCACACTTCCAAGTTATGGTACCAGGAGCCAAATACAAGTCATTAGATTCCACATTAAATGTTGCTTCTATGCAGCTTTATTAGTTGACTTTAATAGTTTGTGTGCAAACTTCTATTTGTTAATGAATACCAAGTTTTGCTCAGAGTGTATGATTCTAGTGTATCTTTCAACAGAGCAGATCAATGGGATACAAACAATGTTGGGGGTGGCATGGGGAGTTTAAAGACAATGGGGGCATGTTGGTAACGTTCACATGATTTCTATTACTTCTCCCAGTAATCATTTGTTGAAAGTCAGATCTTGCATAGTCACTTTGTAAACATTAGTTCCAAGTGTGTCAACAAATCCTGAAAGAGAAGTTTATTAAGTTCTTTTAACAGACAAGGAAACTGGAACTTAGAAGTTTTAAGTACTTGCCAAAGCAAGTAGTTTTATTGCCAAAATTTAAATGAAAGCATTAAAACGAGGTAGACACTCATAGTACTAAGCTCCCATCCTTGTCATCCAGGCAACTGTGGAAAACTATCAAGCAAATTATAAGAGTTTAAACAAGTATAACAACTAAAAGCTGGTGCAGGTAAGTGTCCTCCTCAGGTTAACTATGTAAACTGCAAGCTTTCACAATGTGGGGTAGACTCCATGAGTGACCAGTTGCCCATAAAACAAGACATAGAAAGGAATAGTGAGACGATATTGAGGACCAAGGAGAAAGAGAAGAGCAGCCCCTGAAGTCCAGAGCTGGCCTGGCACTGTCAGCTGTGCCTTTTGCTGGCACTCCCAGCTAGGCCTTAGTCTTCTCCTGGTGGACACAATTTCAAGACAACAACAGGTAATGCCGCCTTGACCAGGCCAGGCAAAAACTCCATAATAATGTCTGAATACACATGAAGAACATGAACATTGTTCAGACCTTTAAAATAACCAAATATTTCCTTATCCTGAATATAACTGGCTGCTGCCTCTTCTTTAACTACAGCTTTAGTTTTGCTTTATTTCTCTGCCTTATAAGTTTCATTAAGCTATCAAACCATAAAATTACCCCTACTTTCTTACTCCTTTCCTGTTCACCTAAGGAGAGAAGGGATCCTATGCCAGAAGGAAGACTTATGAAGGTCATAGGCCAGAAACAGAGACCAACTAACAGAGGCCACACCTTACCACTATAGACAAGACTCCAGTAGAATAATGGATTACAGCTGAAAGAGCTATAAGACACAGACTGTCCCTTAGAAGGACCCCTTGGGAAGCCCAAAATCAAGCAGGAAGACAAAAAGAGGACACTGGAGGAGGATGGAGTCTCTGGCACTTATACCTACAGCAAACATTAAACATAGTATCATAAATCCTCACACTACAGGCATGTTTACCTCAGTCCCCATTACCTAGCACCACATTTTCATCTCTAAACAAAAACATTACAAGGCACACCAGAAAGCAAGAAGAAAACAGTCTGAAGAGACAAAGCAAGTATTGGAACAAGACTTAGATATAACACAGATGTTAGAACTGTCAAATACTGAATTTCAAATAACTATGATTAATATGTTAAGGGCTCTAATGAAAAAAAGTAGACAACATGCAAAAACATAAGCAATGTAAGTACAGAGATAAAAATTCTAAGAAAAAAACAATTGTAACAGAAATGAAGAATGCTTTTCTTGCTTCATTAGACTGGACACAGCCAAGAAGAGAATCAGTGAGTTTGAAGATCAGTCAATAGAAACTTCCAAAACTGAAATTCAAAGAAAAAAAGAATGAAAACAAAAAAACTAACAAAACAAACAACAAAGAATATCTAAGAACTGTGGGATAATTCCAAAAGATGTAACATACACAAAATTAGAATACCAGGACTAGAAGTAATAATGGCTAAGAACTTTCCAAAAAGCCTAGAGAAAAAAAAAGTCAAAATAAATAACAAAAACCCCACAAACAAAAACCATACATCTAAGCACATCATATTCAAACCACAGAAAACTAAAGACAAAGAGAAAATCTTGAAAGAAGACAGAAGGGGGAAAATATCTTACCTATAGAAAAATGAGGATAATAATTATAAAACTGAACTGATCTTGTTAATCCCACAACAGGTATTCCAATCATTGTCTTCTTCATCTCAGTTAATGGCACTTTTAGTCTTCTAATAGCACAGGCAAAAATCATTTGGGTTTATCCTTAGTTTCTCTCTCACTTTACATCAGCCTGTCACCTGTTCAAAATATATCCAAAATCTAGCCACTTCTCACTACCTCTACTGATATTTCTTTGGTCCAAACCTCTAAGATTCTTGCAAAATGGTTTTCTTCAATCTTCCTGTCCCTACCCCTAGGGCTGGGTCTATTGGCCTCTTCCAGAGTAGGTGAAGAGGAGGAGGCCCAGAGCTCAGAGCCAGAGCAGAGAGACTTGCTATGTCACATCCAAGAACACCCAAAAACTCCTATGAGCCTCCTTTTCCAGTTCAAAGAAGTTGATGAAAGACTCCTCTGTGACAGGCAGCACCTGTACTTATAGAGATTGACACCATGGTGGACCTGATCGATTGCCTAGAGCAGCAGGACTCAGGCAGAATATCTCATCCTGCTCACTGGAGTAGAAGCTCCCACATCTTGCTCCTTTCCCAGGCTCCTAATTTCTAGAGTCCTTTTTCCTAGGTCTTTCAGGAATAGCATTAGGAGCTCTGACTTCCATTGAGTGCCTTCTCTTTTATCCTTACTTTGCATGCAGTTGTTCTGGGAGTAGAGCCAGAGTCTCATTGAAGATGAAAGGAAGGATGGGGAATCTAGAAGATGTATTGAGTTGTTCTCTAAATATCTCAAGCTCCCATGTTTGTCTATAGATAGAAATAAGTTTCTCTAAATATCTTCAGAATCACTCAAATAAATTAACCTTCGTGCCTAGAGTGACAACCAAAGTTCCCATGGGTGCTCAAACAGCCGAGGGCACATGGAAGGACATGCAGGACCAGATCTGGGTCACACAGAGGCTAGCTTACAAATTTTGGAAAATGTAGTAAGGCCCCCAAATCTCAAGTTTAATGACAGTTTCTGGGTTGCTATATTTGAGCCTTCCCTTGAGCTAGATTTCCCCAAGACTTCCAGTAAAACATTTTGTATGAAATCCAAAAATGATTGTTAAAGATCCAGGAATAGCTAGGGTGACACTGGAATTTACCCTTGTGAACAAGCTCATCCCCTGGAAAGTAAATTGTCTTTTCTGTATCATTCACCATTTTACCTGGATATCTATCCCTAAATAATATATATTTATTTTGAAAAATAATAGCAAACACAAACCAGTTTGTGTTAGAAAAGGGCAACTGTGACACTGTTGGATATAAATTCCTGTGAAAAGATAAGCTGAACCATCTTGAGGTCATGGTCTGGCTCCCATCACTCACCTCCAGCTCTCAGGAGTGGGCAGGGGAGCACTTCTGGGGGGTGAATATATGTCTTTAGCTGATCCAAACAGTGGAAAGTGGAAGAGAGAGCAGGAACATCATCATCATATAGTTAAATCAAACAGCATATGGATAAAAATCTCACCCAGGCATACTGGCCTGAAGTTAAAAGAATAGTACATTGGCAGCAGGGCTGATGACAACTGCCTTTGGCATATCTGTCTGCCAAGTTACAAAGTTACACTGTTCCAGTGGACTAGTTGTTCTACACACCTGGCGAACTGGTGCTACTCTGGGAACCTGTGTTCCTTCTTCCTGGGAGTTCCCCTAACCTCTCTCCTGTGCCATATCTCTGTTTCTTCCTCTTCATGGAGAAAGAAGAATTCTTTCATTTTGATGAAGTGCATTCTTCAGGAACTTCCTGGAAAGGGGATTTTTTGAAAACTTCCTCATCAAAAAATGTCATGTATTATGAAAACAATTTCCTGCAGAATTTAAAGGTCATTGCTCCATAGTCTTTGTCCAATTTTGCTGTTCAAATGTTTAAAACCAGTATGATTTCCTATGCCTTCTTTATGACATATTCTTTTTTTGGAAGCTTTTGGAATATCCTTTAGGGGGGTATTTTAAAACTTCATTTGGTATTTCTTTGCTATCTGGATAGTTATGCTTTTCAGTTTCATAAATTTTCTTAAATTATAATGATTTCTGTCCTCAATTTTCTCTGTTCTTTCTTTCTAGAAATTTCTATTATTTGGTATTGGACTTCTTACACTGACCTGTTGTCTTTTTTCTTAGTTTTTTCTCCATTAAAGAAAATCTCTTATTCTTTTTGCTCTAGTTCCTGGGTGATATCTAAACTTATTTTCAATTTTTTTTATTTTTTAAAGATTTTATTTCTTTATTTTAAAGAGAGTGATAAAGACAAGAGAAAGAGGGGGAGAGAAACATTGATTAGTTGCCTCTCACATGCCCCAGTCAGGCAGTGGCCAGAAACCCAGGCATGTGCTCTGACCAGGAGTTGAACTGTTGTTGACCTTTAGATTTGTGGTAGGCACCCAACCCGCTGAGCCACACCAGTCAAGGGCATTTTCAAGATCTTGTACTGAGTTTTTTGTTTGAGCTATTTTATTTTTAACTCCTAAGAGTTTAATTTTGTTGTTATTGTTGCTGTTGTTCCCCCTTTTTTTGTTATTTAGAGATAACATAAAATTACAAGTAAACCAACAATTTATTGTTTCTATAAAAATGAGACAGGAGGAGAGTCATGTGAGGCCTGCAATGCTGCTGCCCAGACAGGTATCAGGAATCTCACTGTGCAGGACTCCAAACATATCTCCTGTCCACACAACCAGGAATGGTCTATGTGTGAAACTCTTCATGAGGCTGGGGACTGTGTCACACAGCAGTGGCAGGTTCTGACTTTCAGATCCTGTTTATTGAAAAAGCAGAACTGTCCTCTCTGTAATTCGCCAACAATGCAAGTGCCAAAGATTCCAGAGCATGCCAAACAGCCACCCACAACTGGGCTGACCTGGTGGTCAATGGCATCATGGGGATCCTGTAAGAAGGAGGCAGGAGGGCTGAAGTCAGAAGATGGGCGGAAGCAGAGGACAAGGAGGAGAGAGAACAGCCACAGGCATCTCTAGATACTGGAAGAGGCAGGATTCTCCCCAGCAGCTCTGGAGGAAACACGGCCCTGGGGGCGCATTTCAGTCACATAGGTTGCAGACTACAATAGAATCGTTTGCGTTATTGAAGCCACAGAGTTTATGGTGACCGGTTAGAGCAGCTCAGGAAACACAGGATGCTCCATGGAGGGGAAGCATCTGGCATGCTCCTGAGAAATGGAATGTGGCCAGGAGAGGGGCAGGAACACACAAGGCTGAGGAACCGAGGGGGAGCCAGCCCTGCACCTGGAGCTCCATGACATGACTTGTGTGGATGAGGCTGTGGGCAGGGGCTAAAGTGAGGTGGATTGAGGAGGCTCCAGGCCTGCCCACAGCTCCCTGACCTCTCGACTTCTTTCCTGACTCAGGACACTTAGAAAAATGTCCTGGAGTTTGAGTGTCTTTTACTAACACTGATGGCTTATTGTGACAAGTATATGAGATAGAAAATGCATTCTTTACATAAACGATAGACTGCCATGAACATCTGGTGGCAGCTTTGGCAGGAGCAGGCAGGACGTCTGGCTCCTAAGTGTCACATTTTTAGCAACTGAGACCTAGAAAATCCAAGGCAGTTTCAGGAAGCTGTTCACTGTCTCCACCCAGGCCTATTTTCAGATTACTCCTCCTCCTGCCTCTGGGACCCTGTGTATCCACATTTCCCTTACTTGAAATTCACTGAATGTACTTCAGAATTAGAATTCTGTAGAAAAGTCTGTAGAAAAGTTCAACGACGAAGAGTTTAATGCAAAATATTTTTCATTTTGAAATAATTTGCCTTCCAAAAAGTTGCAAAAATGAGATTCAGCTTCTCCACATAGCATCTTACAGAGTCACAGAACAAAATGGAGTTGCCTTAGTAACCAACCTGCAGGTCTTCAGGTCTGGCCCAGGGCCCCCTGGAGAGCCATCCTATTAGTCACTGAGGACCTGACACTTCTGAGGATGCTGGTCTTCATTTGTTTTGTGGAAGGTCCTTGCCAGACTGAGGTTATGCATTTTGGGCAAGAAAGCCACTGAAGTGCTGCCGTGCCCACTCAGGGTGTCAGGTCAGGGTGCTGGCCAGGTGAGCTTTACTCCTTGGTGACCACTTGGTTACAAGGACCACACTGTAGTCTCTATTGTTCCCTTCATAATCATTAAGTGCCTGAGGGCAAGTCCTTTAGACTAGGCCACTGTCCAGTCTACATCACACTTCACCATCCACTCCACATCCCCGACAACGCCTGTAGGCAACCATTCCTGCTGCAGCGTTTGCACACAGTGACCTGTCCCATCAGTCTCTGCATACTGATCAGAATCACCAGGAGCCATCCTCTCCCCTGCTGACATGACATGTTCATTCAGTTAGTCCTATCAGTATGGACTGCCAGGGTGTGATTTACTCTGAAGGGTACAACCCACTACAGTCTTGATGTTGTTGCTCAAATTGTCCCTGATTTGGCTGCTGGGAGCACCTCTCTTATGTGGCCTCCTGTGTTCCTTGGACAAGCCCCCACCATTTTTTCAGGACTCCTTATTTTCTGACACATGATAGTCTAGGCTTGTCTTGCACTTTCCTGGACCTGGAGCCTGCCTTGCTTTAAGGAGCCCTGTCAGTGGTGCTGGAATCCAGGATCTGGGTGCTGGGTGTGAACCTTGCTGCTTCTAGGCCCCTCTTTGCTCAGGGCTTAAATGGCTGTATGTAGGTGCACATGACACACAACACACGAATACATACACATGCACACATGTACACACACGTGTACCTATGTACACACATGCACACATGCCTATTTTGTAGCTTGTGAGCATGTCTCAGCAAACCAGGAGTCTGCTATACCCAGCTCTTACCCACAGCAAAACTAGTCTTTTCAATCTGAGAACACAGTTCCAGAACTGCTCTTCATGTGAAAGACTGATTCACTCGAGTACAAAATTCTGTCTTTCTGGCTCTAGCTCTAGTCACAGTACTATTTCCACAGTTTCCATCCCCCACCCTGTGCTGCAGTCACAGCCACATCTGTACCACAGGGCTGTTGATCCATTGGGTCCTCCACACCCTGGCTCATTTTCTGAGTCTGTGAAACATGAATGTGGTTCAGTCAGCACTAAACTACATGCTGGTGACCATTTCATTAGTTTTCTGGTTTGTTCTTCCTGAATTTCTTTTTTTATACAAATTCAGAGATATGTCTACAGTTTTTTTTTACATTTCTTTCCATGTGCTATAGATACTCTTGGATTTGCTTTTTTTATTTTTGTTTGTTTTAAAAAAGAAAGAAACCAATTTGCTAGGAACAGTTTTCTGAAAATCACAAACCTGCAGCATGTCAGTATTCAAACATTCAGTGCTACCAGATGAAGCGACCACATCATAGTAAGCCTGAGGGGATGAGTCCCCTTACTTGTGAGACCCTCTCAGTCCACATGGGTTTCCCCAGGGACTCCATCACACATGTACAGTTAAAGACAGAACTTAACACTCTTGAGGGAAATGAGAATCTAAGAGGAAGAATAATTTCCCAAAATAATCTGGGAGGCTCAGCTGTGAGCCAAATCCATCAAAGTGCAGGAGCATCCTGGATGCCCCTTTCTCAGTCACACCACCTCAGAAGTGACCTACAGGGTGACAGGTGAGTGCCAGCACTCTGTCCCCGATGACTAGCTTGGTGGTCCTCCCGTGGAAATTTAGCATTTGTCTACTTTTCCATCCATCAAATCTCTAAACCCCAGTTTTTCCAGTGGTTCTTGTGCCATCAGTTGCCTCTCCATTCTGCATTCTAAGTATCGTTTTGATTCATATCTGCACAAAGTGTTTTCAAAATTGTTTTCACAGAGACACTTCACGAACTTCTCCTTGAAGCATTTGCATTTGCCGAAGTGGCCCAGCGGAAGCTGCCCTTGTGTGGGACACGCCGTGGCTGGAAGCTCTTGGCCCTGATATACAGGGTGGCACAGGAGCCCTGAGTGGCCCCCTTTAAAAAGACTCATCATTTTTTCATGAAAACAGAATCTTTTATTTTTCCATGGCATTAATGATTTTAAAAAGTTTTCTCCATATTTTTTTCCTCCAAATTGGTCTCTATTTGAATTTGTTTTGGTCTCTATCTTTCATGTAAGAAAGCTTTTGTCAGATATCTGAGAATCCTTGTCTATTGGCTCAGGATAATGAATGGATGAAAGGAGTGGTTGGAAACAGTGTGTGTGTGTGTGTGTGTGTGTGTGTGTGTGTGTGTGTGTGTAGGGCTTATTGAATCTGAACTTTACTGTTGGGTGAACTGGGTAAGCCATTTATTGAGGAATTCAGACTATGACTATTGCTACTGTGACAAATAATCACGGACTTTGTAAATAAAACAACAAAAATTTATTATCTTACAGTTCTGGAAAACAGAGGTTCAAAATCAGTTTTACTGGATTACAATAAAAATTTCAGGGGGACTGAGTTGATTCTGGAGGTTCTAGTCAAGAATCCATTTCCTTGACTCTTCCAGCTCTACTGGCTGCCTGCAACTTTTTCCATCTTCAAAGCCAGCAGTCTAGCAGCTTCTCTCTTCTCTGACTTCTGCTTCTGTTCTTACATCTTCTTTCTCAGTCTGATACTCTTGCCTTCCCCTCTTTTTTTATCCTCACCCAAGTATATTGATTTTAGACAGAGAGGAAGGGAGAGAGAGAGAAAGAATGAGAGAGAGATGTTGATGTACGAAAGAAGCATTGATCAGTTGCTTCTCATATGTGCCCTGACTGGGACTTAAACCCTCAGACTTTTGGTGTAAGGGATGACAATTCAAGCCACTAAGCAACCTGGCCAGGGCACCCCCCTATTACAATAATCCTTTGTAATTAATTAGGCTCACCTGCATAAACTAGAATACTCTTCCTATGTTAAGAAACTTAATTTAATCACAGCTGCAAAGTTCATTTTAAGGTAACATAGTCACAGGCTCTAGGGATTAAGACATGGCTATCTGGGGAGCCTACTATTTAGGCTATCATGGGAAGCATTTAAGTTTTTCCTCTTTCACTGGTCAGCCTCCCTAGAGAGAGGCTCCAGCTTGGAGGGTAAAATTCTGGCTGCCAGCATTCTGTGATGTGTGTGGGTTAAGACTGTTTGGAGGCAGGCGTGCCTTATATTCATCATTTGGCATGCACAGTCTTTTAATCCCTTTGGTTTTGGTACAGTATCTATATCTTTGGTAAATCTAGTTTCTTCTAATTCAGAGACCCTCTATTTTATCCTTTTCAGAGAATAAACTTACAGATGTCTGTTACTTCCCAGGTACATGGAGAGGAAAAGGGATATAGGGACACACCCAATTTTTCTTGTCTTAGTGGTCTTTCTTTACTTCTAGTTCCAGTAATATCTAATACTATCCACTTGGGAGTCTTTTGAGTATTCTGAGGTGAAAATCATGTTGGCTCTCAGCTACCCCCACTGATAGCTTGTGATTTTCATGTTTCTTGAGTTATTTTGGTAGATTATGTCTCATGAGTAAGCTTCGTGGCTTCCAAAATTTTATTCCTGTTGTCTCTTTACCTCATATCCCAATATGTGTTAGTTTTTGTCTTTAAAAAAAACTTTACTGTGAATTTAGTTGTGATTTTAGGCAGAAGTGAAAATACATGTGTATGTGTGCATGTTTTTATATTAACCCAGAAAAAGCATTTGACTTGAATTGGTTATGTTCTTTGGGTCAAGCATGAATTGGTTCTGACTGGGATAGCCAGATACCACATCCAGTAAAAAGATCTTAGTGGCTAGGTTGTATATCCTGCTCTTACCTCCCCAATTACACACATTCAAATTGGACTCCTTATTTGCATCTGATATCCCTATTCTTCCAGGACCAGAATCTTGTCCTTAATTCTCAGTTTCATCTCACAGCAGAAAGCAGAGCTGGCAGGAATCTTTCTGAATATAAGAGGCTGTGGTTTTCATAACAGTAACCTTGAACTGGCCCTGTGCCTATGGTTTTTCAGTGGATGTAAGTGTACCGTCCAGAGGCTGGAGTTTTAAGAACATGAATGTGATGGCTATCAGGTTCACAGTCTCCCAGCATGTGACAAAAGGAAGTGTTGGCCCCTCTTACACTTTACCTTGTCTAGAAATGCCTACCACTTATCTTTGCCTTCTTTCTCTCCCCAGACTTCTGACTCTATGACCTTCCTTCATCTTCTTTCTTTTCTGTTGTATTTGTGACATTTTTATGTTTCAGCCACCCCAAATCTGCTCCAACTGAACTTGGGTTCAGATTTTAAGTCACTCTGCTCCTAAGAGCTTTATAAGTACTAACTCAATCTTCACAGCAACTCTATTATTATTCCTATTTTACAGATTTGGAAACCTAGGCACAGAAAGGTTAGGTAAACTTGACCAGGATAACACAACTAATAAGGCAGAGCTACATTTGAACCTAAGTAATTTGACTACAGAATATATCTTTAAATATCACTATGCTATAGGACTGATAAATAAATCCCATCCATGTGCCAAACACTGTTGTCTGAGATTATATATGGACTTGTGTGTATGTATGTGTATATGTATATGTATATGTATATGAGGCAGTTAATCCTTATAGAAAACCTAGATCAAGCAAACAACCAAAAAGGAAAGTAGTGAATATCTAAACAACAAAATTAACAACTTGACATAATGGATGCATATAGAAGCTTACACCCAGCATTTCAAGGAAACATACTTGTATATAGAACATTTACAAATATTAGCCATAAAAAGGTATTAAAAATGTTCAAAATATCAGTATCATATATACCACATTCTTTGATCACAATTCAATTATGTTATAAATTAATAAAAATATAATAAAAATGTATATTTGGGAATTTTGAAGCACCTAAGAAAACTCATAAATCATAATGAAAAGTAGAAATATTTATAATTGAATAATAAGAAAAATACATTTCAAAGTTTTATTGATGTTAGCTAAGTAACAAATGCATAGTCTTAAGTGCTTATTAAAAAAAGAAAGGTTGAAAATTAATAAGTTAGGCATTCAATTTAAGAAGTGAGGAAAAGCACACTGAGATAGAAGCAAGAAAAATGAGAGAAGTAATAAATAAATAGAAGAGCATATTGCATAAAATAGAAATCATTCTCAATTAGGATTAGCTGGCAATTCTCGGTCTCTCTGAAAATTAGAAAATGGAAAAAGAGTTCCTTCTAAGTAAGGTAAGAAAAAGAGTTGTCACACTCACATGTCATGTTTCGTTCTTTCCAAATTTAAGCTCTTTAAATGAATTTTATAGAAAAGATGAGACAATGTTTACTTTTTAAATATTTATTTTTTCTAATTATTCAAGTAATACATTTTAGGAAGATTTTTAAAATATAGAAAAATTGAAAGAAATCTCATTATTAGGTGCTAATTACTAACTATCAACATTGAGGTATTTTTTTCTGTGTATCTGAAGATTTGTACATGCCCACTTGTAATTACATGGTTGTTTAAAATAATTGGGTTCAAATTGCACATATAGATCTGTATTGAGCTCTTTTACTTAAAATTGCATCATTGGCATATTCTGTTTAAATACTAAATTTTTGAGTGGCTGTGTTTGTATTTAAATTACTGACAGATATACTGCAATATATATCTGCAGATATACTGTATTGCATTTGACTGTGCCCCTGTTTTTCTACATGTTTCCAATTCTGTGGTGGAGTCATTTGGTTGACATCTATCCATGGCCCACTCAATGTAAGCCACCACACTGAATCTAAACATGTTTGAGACAGTCTGAATATGTCTGACAACTGTGGGGGCAGGGGGTGTTGACCTGCCAGAAGTCTATTTACAAGAGCACTATAAGAACTAAAGAAAGAGGGTACTGAACATATAAGCTTGTAGCATTTGTAGAGTAATCAGATATTCTGTATGTTGGTTTCCTTCCTTATTTTTTAATTATTTTTCTGACAGCAGTGCCTGGATTGTTTCACTCTTGGCATCTTAGTTCAAATTCTCAAACAAGAATGACTGCTAATCTTGTTTGGATATGTTTTATTCTCAGCTAAGCATGAGGCCACTAGGGTGACAATAGGCTGCCCATGGCTTGAGTACCTGTCCCAGTTTTGTCATCTAGATCCAGGGCATGGGGGTCATGTGGCACACACATGGCTTGCTTTCATGTGAAAGCAAAGATGTGAATTTCAGCAAAGGTTGTGGGCTGGGCAACTTCTCTTAATGAAGGCAGTAGACTGAGCGGGCACCAAAGGGAGAGGCATTCTCCAGACTACTGGCTACTAATGCCCAGCTTTGGCACAGAGAAGGGTTGGCAGAATATTGTTCACAGTGTCTATAGAGGAGAATGATGGGGAAGTGGCAGAAGGATTAAGACCCAGTGGGCTTATGATGGAGACAGGTATTCAATAGAGCGGCCACAATGAGCAGAAGGGCCTAATTTGAATATTGAACATTGAGTGTCTAGTATGCTCACTTTATGCTAGGACCTGTGGGTGATGGGAAAATATAGGACATGGCTGCTATTCTCAAGGATGTCATGGTAAGTCTAGGTAGAAAAATTATCAGTGTTTTGCTTAATATGCTTTTAAAAAATAAATGCAGGTAGTGATAACTCCCCCTGACAATTATAATATCAACTGGTCAATGGTCACCTTGTCTAACCTACTGAACATGTCCTCAACTGCTCATTATTTCATGGCTATCTCTTGCAGCCCACCACACTCATCACCGGGAGTGAGAAAGTAAAGCCAAGAACTCAGGCTATACTACACAAAGCAATTTATAGATTCAATGCAATCCCTATTAAAGGGCTTATGACACATTTCACAGATACAGAACAAACATTTCAGAAATTTATATGGAACCATAAATGACCCCAAATAGCTGCAGCAATTTGAGAAGGAAGAACAAAGTAGGAGGGATCACAGTACCTGGCATCAAACTGTATTACAAGGCCACTGTAATCAAAACAGCCTGGTACTGGCATAAGAACAGACAAATAGACCAATGGAACAGAATAGAGAGCCCAGAAATAAACCCAAGTCTCTGTGGTCAATTAATATTTGACAAAGGGGGAAGAAGCATAAAATGGAGTAAAAATAGCCTCTTCAACAAATGGTGTTGGGAGATCTGGACAGCTACATGCAAAAGAATGAAACTCAATCACCAACTTACACCATCCACAAGAATAAATTCAAGGTGAATAAAAGACTTAAATATAAGTTGTGACAGCATAAAAGTCCTAGAGGAAAATATCAGCGGGAAAATCTCAGACACTCCACGCAGCAACATCTTCACTGATATGTCCCCTAGGCCAAGGGACATAAAGGAAAGAATTAACAAATGGGACCTCATCAAATTAAAAAGCTTCTGCATGGACAAAGAAAACAGCATTAAAATGAAAAGAGAACCAGCTATATGCGAAAACATAATTGCCAATGATACCTCAGACAAGGGTTTCATCTCCAAAATATATAAAGAAGTCACATGACTCCACTCCAGGAAGACAAAAAATCCAATTAAAAAATGGGCAAAAGACTTGAACAGACACTTCTCCAAGGAGGACATACAGAGGGCCCAGGGACATATGAAAAGATGCTCAGCATCACTAGCCATCAGAGAGATGCAAATTAGAAGCATAATGAGATAACACTTCACACCAGTCAAAATGGCCACCATAAACAAATCAACAAACAAGTGTAGAGGATGTGAAGAAAAGGGAACCTTAGAGCACTGTTGGTGGGAACACAGACTGGTGCAACCACTATGGAAAACAGTATGGAATTCCCTCAGAAAACTAAAAATGAAACTGCCTTTTGACCCAGCAATTCCACTGCTGGGATTATATCCCAAGAACCATGAAACACCAATTCAAAAGAAATTATGCACCCCAATGTTCATAGCAACACAATTTACAATAGCCAAGTGCTAGAAGCAACTTAAGTGCCCATCAGTAATTGAGTGGATCAAAAAAGTATGGTACATTTACACAATGGAATACTACACAGCAGAGAGAAAGAAGAAGCTCCTACCCTTCTTTCCTGCCCTAATTATTTAAAACAAAGAACTCAGGCTGTATATATTTATATAAAACTTTTTTGGCTTATCTCACTCACTACTTTCCTCACTGAATATTGATTGAAGTGTTATTCTATACCATTTACAGGTACTCAGGGTTGGGAAAAGCATATGCTTCTTTAAAGGTTGGAAAATAAGAGAATTTTTTAATGGTAAAATAGGGGTTTTTAAAAAGCATTTTGACAATAAAACATAGTAAAGAAAACTTGGAAAAATAGAGAAATGTAGGAAGAAGGGTCACCTATGATGCAAATCAACCACGGTTGACATTTTATGTAAACACTTCTAGATTTAGTTTTTTTCCCAGTGTTTTGATTACTAGGTGTTTTGTTTGTTTACTTGTTTTAGATGGTTATGCTTATACTGTAAACATAAACTTGTAATCTGCTATTTCACATAGCACTATTCATAATCTTTAAAACATTATTTGTAATGACCATATAATATTACAACTAGTGTACCACGCTTTATTTAATTTTTCCTATAACCTTCAAAATTTTTGGCTTTTCTAATTTTCCACATTATTAAATAATGTTGAAATATATATATTTGCATAAAGTTTCATCTTGTATTCTTATTTATTTCCAGAGGTATAGATTATTAGAAATAGACTTGTTTAATTTAAGTGTATAAACATTTCTAAAGATCATGACTAATATTGCTTAAAAAATTCTAAATGAAAGTGTGGCATAATTTGCACTTCCAGGGAGGACTATAAATTTCACAATGGCTATAATAAACACCAAATGGAGAAAACATCATTTGAACACTGCCCTCAACCCTAAATATGAGACTTTGATAGATGACCATAACTCGATAATGGAAAACATTCTTGTCCTTATTCAGATGATTCCAGGCTATAAAAAAAAGGAAAACCAAAATGAGTCAAATAGTAAAGTAGATTTGATTAACGGTTCATAATCCAGGTAGCTATTTAAACTTATAGTTCATATTCAAAACATGATGGACTAGGAAAAACTTATTTGATACCACTATGAAAGGAATTATCTAATACATGTTTTTAAACAAACACACAAGGTATCTCAATCATGATTTCTCTTCACTCTGGACTTGCTGGATAGGTTTAGCAGTTTCAACCATAACTGAAACATTAATATTTCAGCAGATGATGCAGAGATAGTTCTCATAGATAAAGACATGTTTCAGTTCTTAAAAACCACTCACTAGTGAATTAGTATAAAGAAGGATTATTAGCTAAATGGAACATCTTTCAAAAAAATAGGGTGAGGTTGTGAGCCTTTGATTATTTTATGAATAGGAAAATTCTCAATAAATGCATATATTTATTTGAGGTCTGGGTTAAAGCTACACAGAACACTAAGGTGTTGCTCACTGAAAACACTGGGCTCTTTTCTTCATACAACATGGAATTCAGATTTTACAATTCCATTGATTTAATCCATATAGACAAACCAACAGATGCACTGGAATATTGGGAAAAAGTAGAGGTATTAGAGGTTGAGTAAAGATGAGAGCAGTAGGAGTGGCAAAGAAATGATGGAATTCTAAAAGCCTTTTAAGAAAAGTCTTTGAATCCTGGGCAGTGGGGGTAAAATGGAGGAGGTACAGGTGCCAGTGGGGGTCTGTTACCTGGATGATGACTGAATAAGTTCCACACAGTATCTTGGATAACTGAATGACTACTCTGATGAGGCAGACGATCACCTGAAGCCCACTGAGGGCTATGAGAATGGAAAACAAAATGATGTTCCACTCTACTACATGTGCAGGCTCAAGACACTGAGTCCATATGCTGGAATCTGTAAGGAAACTGAGAAAGAGGAGGGATATGGTCAACAAGGCTCAACAAAGCCAAGTCTAAATACTTGGTCCAAGGCTGAAGGTTACAGTTATTTAAGTGTCTGGGACACAAATGTATATGATTAAAATACATAATATTAAATATTCACTCATTCATTAAAAATCATTCAGTACATACATTAAACATAAAATATGCATAACACCAGGTTGTGCTTATTGTAAACATGGTGCCTGCCACACAGGCAGTTCTAATTCAATCAAGAAGGAAGACACATACTGAAGAGTTCAACAGCAATGAAAGGCAGCATATGTCAGTACAAAGAGAGGTAAAACTGTCCGTTCTTTCTAAGCTCAGAAGTTAGCCTGGACTACGAGGGACAGGGCTGAGCTTGTGCTAGATACAAAATCACATAGGTGACAAAGCAACAAAGAGATTCTGATAGATATTCCTGGACTGTGTCCCAAAGCCCTTTAGAACAGTGATTCCCAAACTTGAGCATACATCAGGATTGTGGAGGGTTTGTGAAAATGCAGATTGCTGGGCTCTGCCACAGAGTTCTTGATTCAGAGGCCCTGGATGGGGCTCAAGACTTTGCATTTGTAAACTCTCAGGTGATGGTGAGGCAGCTGATCTGGGGTCCAGAGTGTGAAGACTGATTTTTTAGAATGTTGCTGTACTGTAGCTCTTAAGAAGATTTACATTGTGGGGTGGGGATGCATAAGGTTTGATCAGTCTACTTTAGCACAGAATTGTGAGAATTAAACTACTCCCAAGATAATTTTAAAGCCACAGTAAATCAACCTGACATTTGCTCACTTTCAGGTCAACTGTGACCATTACCATTTCTAAGGATGGCATTCTCTCTGTTCAACTAGATAAAAATGGAAAACTACTTTTATCAAAAAAAATGCCCTATTTTTTCCCCTACAGAAACAATCAAACCTATTTACAAGGCAGACTTCTCTCTAAATATATTGTCACTAGTAAGACAATTTTTGTTAATATAGCAATTGAGGCAACCTGGGTACCAGACAAGTGGCTCTGGGTATCATTGCTTGTAGCAGAAAGGGGTGAATTCTGCATTTTCATGACTACCGCCACTCCCATGACCTCTCTCTTCTCTTTGTTTTTCTCTCTCCCCACTCCATTTCTTTTTTATTTCCTTCCTTCAACTCTGTTTCCTACTCTCTATGCTCCAGGACACTCACAGGCACTTTGAGAATTTCTTGGTATTGCCAATGGCCCTTAGGTCTCAAGAGGTAACAAGCACTGAATGTGAAGTCAGAACTCTCAGATCTGTAGGATCTTCGGCAAGGGACATTGAAACTGTGACCTCTAGACTCTTATCTGAACAATGAGTTTAAAATATATAACCCTAAGATTATTGTGACTTTTTGTTGAGAGTTATGTAAACATGCCCTGGAACCTGTGGAGCACAGGGCAGATCTAATTTCTTGTTACCATTCCCCTACACCTATTTCATGTGCCCTTATATGCCTCAGTCTCAGCCACCAGGGAAGCTAACTTCTTCAAAATCCCTACTCTAGATTGTTCCTAATACATGCTCTGCACAGGTCATCCAACACTTTAAAACAAGAGGACTAGCAGCGTTTCTATTTTTCTTCCAGCCTATGGTACTGTTTATTCTTTTAAACAATGGAGACTCATAAGCACACTAGCAGGATTTGCAAGGAGTAAAGAAGCTAGAAATGGGTGAATGCAAATATCAAGGGCAACTTTAAAGGAATAATGGAGAGGCATGCAGGCAGCCTGAGAGTCTCACATAGAAAGTGGAGGCTTCTTTGATTTTGGGGTGGGGAAAAGTTCAGGGACTAATGACATTAAAAAAGGATGTTTTTGCACTAAGTGGGACTTTCTACATTAAGATTCCATTTCCTGAAGCCCTTTAATCCCACAAGATTGTTTCTTCCAAGTGCTCAGAAAGGCCTCGTGTTGGTTTCTAGGTTTTCCTGACCTGAGGGAGAGCTCTGGACATAGCACCTTCAGAATGAAGGCGCTCAGAGGCAGCTCTGCCATCCAGGTGTAGGTGAGCCTGTAAGACCTCAAATAGATGTGGGTCTTGAACATAAAGCTAGTCATGGGAGTTGAGAAGAAAAATGTAACTTCCCAAGGAAATGATACAGACACCCTCTCATTTTATCCCATTAGAATTCTGAGCACAGGGTGAGATGGGGAATTCAACAGCCTTCTCCTGTATCATGCTGTCTGGGCCCTGTTATCTTTTCACTTCCTCTGCAGATGCTGGTAGGCCAAAAAGCTGAGCATGATGCCAGTGTGAGGCATTCTGTGATAGAGGATTGGGTCTCTCAACACCTGAGTGAACTACCATTCCAGCCCTTGAGCAGCCTTTAAGATTCTTCTTCAGTGCATGCTAGATGAGCTCCTGGTTCCTTCTACAAACTGCTGCATGTCTCTGGATCTCAGACTGTACATTACTACTCACCCTGCCTAGTTCTATCTCTGTGTAGCCTCTGCTGGTACAACCCTGGTGGCACTTTCCAAAGGCACTGTGATTCTCTGTCAGCTGCGTCCTTCTACATCTGTAATACACCACATATCTAACCTGACCAACTGCAAAATAAGAATGACTTCCCAGAACCACTCAAGCCCCAGGCTCCAGCAGTTGCTAGACCACAATAACCATGAAGCCCTGTTCTCAAGTATGGGAGAAACACATCTTTCATTTGCATATCTCCATGACAGCCTCAAAATAGTCAATGCACATGGCATTAAAAGACTGGAGAAAAAATATCTAACAAAGACTTGTACAGGAACATATTGATCTGGAGATTAGTAAATAAATAGAAAAATTCTGTACTAAATTAGCTGCATGGAACCCCAAAGTGATCATGGAAAATGAGCAAGAGCATGCAGTCAGGTATTTCTCACCTCCTTGATTTGGGGAATTATTCCTTACCGTCCTGCAGTGCCTTCAAAGGCATATTCCCAGCCATTGAGGGTGCGGCAGTATGGGCCTTGGACAAGGCCCAAAGCTGATATGGCCAGGCAGTATCCAGAGAAAGCAATTCCAAGGGCAGAAAAGATAATTGACAGCAGTGTCTAAATTAAACACAGAAGGAGGTTAGTGCAATAGAATGAGACAAGGGGATATTTTGGGTAAATGATCAGATAGCGTGGCCTTCTCATCCAAGGCCACTCTACTCTATGTAATACCAAATGTTCAGACAAAATTGTGAACATTTAATCCAAACTCACCTAGTCTTAAAAATAAGTTTTTAAATGACTTTTTGTTTGGCATTCCATTGAAAGAATTAGTTAATTTTCTAAATTTTTTCCTTTTTTCTGGAATTTTGATATTAAAAAAATGATCACCTCATATATAATGTATTGAATGGATGTGATCAATCAGTATATACTTACTTATTGAAGGTGTTATTTTCTAGGTAGGGTATTCTCTAAGAATCATAAGCTATGGTCCCTGCTTTTCTCTTATGTAGATGATACTTTAATATCTTCACATATAAGAATATGAGGAAAATATCAGGTGGTCATATTTATATTTAAGTAAGAAGGGGATTGATGAGGAGGAGGGTGTTTTTATTTTAGACAGAGAAGATGAACAATATTCACAGGCAAATCAGCACAAGGAGAGTTGTGAGAGTAAGTGGACTGGTTTGACTGACAAGGGGTTCAAATATCTGTTTGAAAGACATTAAGATTTCTCACTCCTACATACATCAGCTCATATCTTCTAAGAATAAAGACATTCTGTTCTGTAGCTGTGTTTTACTTTTTCACACAGATGCCAATGAAGGTTTATATACAAAATTATATCTTTTTATTTTCTTTTTTTAAAAGATTTTATTTATTTATTTTTAAAGAGGTAAGAAAAGGAGATAGAGAGAGAGAGAGAAACATCAATGTGCAGTTGCTGGGGGTCATGGCCTGCAACCCAGGCATGTACCCTGACTGGGAATTGAACCTGTGACACTTTGGTTCGCAGCCTGTGCTCAATCCACTGAGCTACGCCAGCCAGGGATTTTTTAAATTTTCTTTTAATCTACACTAATCTTATTATCCTTTTGTTTTTCAGTATATTAAATTATTTTTGAAGAATCCCAGCTAGTTGTCTTGTAGAATGCTCTACATTCTGGGCTTTTCTGATTGTTTCCTCCACACTGGACTTAGGTTGAACATGTTTGTAAGAACATGTGATTGGTGTGAGCACCTTGTGGGCCTCTCACTGTTTCTGGTGATGCTAAGTTTGAGCTCTTGGTTAAGGTGGATTCCTTCAGATCTATACATGTACATTTTCCACTTTGCAATAGCAAACATTTGTGAGGTAGTACTTTGAGACTGTGTCATATCCTGTTCCCTAAACACATTTCAAATGATGAATTTAGCATCCACTCATATCCATTGGTCACCAGTTATCATAATAATTGGTTGCAATGTGCTGCTTTTCTAATCTATCATCATTTCTTCTGCATTTATAAGTTATCACTTTTCTGAACAGAAGAACTTCCACTTCCGATTCCTTTCTCCACTGTACATCTCTTTCTGTATTACTGTAGACTCGTACAGATTCTAATTCAATGTGTTATAGCTCATAACTGTTACTGTTTTAGATGCTGAGATGGTTCAAATATGGCTAGTGGAACATCTATTCAAAGTCAATTCCTGTGCCCTCTGACATGTCCTTATCATTCTTTGAACATTTCCTTGCTTTCTGGCACAGATGTCCCAAGGTCATCTTGAATTGATGTTGTCCTAAACCTGGAATAAGTTCTTTTCCTGACAAGTCATGTAGCTGGTTTTTGAGCACAAATGTGATATAAACCAATACATGATTTTGGAAGATTTCTCTAACAGTGATGTCATACCAGCTAGAAATGAAAGAGCCCAAGAATAAGGATTCCATCTGGAGACAAGTTTCAGTTCAAGGGACAAAGATGTGCATTGGGGAAAAAAAAGACATGAAGAGGGAAATGAGTAGCTGAAGTCGGGCTTTAAAAAAAATCCAGATTTTGAGACTTGGATGAAAAGGAGACAGGAGTAGGGACATCAAGAAGGGTAGTTTGGTTTAGGAGAAAAATTTAGTTTTAGAAGTGTTTATTTTAAGTGAGCATAGGACAGCCAAACAAAAATATACAGTAGCCAGTTGATGATAAATTCAAAAGTTGGGACCAGAAAAAAGGGAGAACAACAAACTTGTGATTTTAAGAACAAGAGTTATCTATATTTCTTGGTTTAAAATTATTTTACTGATTATAACATGTTTATTATGGAAAATTATAAAA